>NC_049980.1:18080863-18291740 GCF_000003815.2 Branchiostoma floridae | reverse complement strand
TGGCTCAGTGTAGAATTATGGTTTCAACTCAATTAATTCATTAATAAAATCTGGCCCGTAAATTTCGATACTTGTATTGAATACGTAAGGGTATAAGCTATCTAAATTACACTTACAAGTTCACGGGCCACGTTTAGATAAGCAGCAGATTGCAATACAAGCAGTTTAGCAGCCGATTTTACGCCCACCCCCTTGGTTACGTATTTCCTATCAGTTAGCTCCCCCCTTGTTCATTAATTAAATCCGGCCCGTGAGATCTGACACTTGTATTGAATACGTTAGGGTATAAGCTATCTAAATTGCACTTACAAGTTCACGGGCAACGTTTAGATAAGCCGCAGATTGCTCTACAAGCAGTGTAGCAGCCGATTTTATGCCCCCCCCCCTGCTTGCGTATGTCCTATCAGTTAGTTCCCCTCTAGTTCATTGATTAAATCCGGCCCGTAAGATTTGATACTTGTATTGAATACGTTAGGGCATAAGCTATCTAAATTGCACTTACAAGTTCACGGGCAACGTTTAGATAAGCAGCAGATTGCAATACAAGCCGTATAGCAGCCGATTTTAGCGCCCCCTATGCTTGCCGATTTCTTATCAATTAGATCGCTCTAGTTCATTAATTAAATCCGGCCCGTAAGATTTGATACATGTATTGAATACGTTAGGGTATAAGCTATTAAAATTACACTTACAAGTTCACGGGCAACGTTTAGATAAGTAGCAGATTGCTCTACAAGCAGTTTAGCAGCCGATTTTACGCCCCCCCCCCCCCTGGTTACGTATTTCCTATCAGTTAGTTCCCCTCTTGTTCATTAATTAAATCCGGCCCGTGAGATCTGACACTTGTATTGAATACGTTAGGGTATAAGCTATCTAAATTGCACTTACAAGTTCACGGGCAACGTTTAGATAAGCAGTAGATTGCTCTACAAGCAGTTTAGCAGCCGATTTTATGCCCCCCCTCTCCCCATGCTTGCGTATATCCTATCAGTTAGTTCCCCTCTAGCTCATTAATAAAATCCGGCCCGTAAGATTTGATACTTGTATTGAATACGTTAGGGTATAAGCTATCCAAATAGCACTTATAAGTTCACGGGCCACGTTTAGATAAGTAGCAGATTGCTCTACAACAAGTACAAGCAGTTTAGCAGCCGATTTTTGCGCTCTCTTGGCTCAGTGTAGAAACTGCTTCAACTCAATTAGTTCATTAATCAAATCCGGCCCGCAAGTTTCGATTCTTGTATTGAATACGTTAGGGTATAAGCTATCTAAATTGCACTTACAAGTTCACGGGCAACGTTTAGATAAGTAGCAGATTGCTCTACAAGCAGTTTAGCAGCCGATTTTTGCGCTCTCTTGGCTCAGTGTAGAAACTGCTTGAACTCAATTAGTTCATTAATCAAATCCGGCCCGCAAGTTTCGATTCTTGTATTGAATACGTTAGGGTATAAGCTATCTAAATTGCACTTACAACTTCACGGGCAACGTTTAGATAAGCAGTAGATTGCTCTACAAGCAGTTTAGCAGCCGATTTTATGCCCCCCCCCCATGCTTGCGTATGTCATGTTAGTTAGTTCTCCTCTAGTTTATTAATTAAATCCGGCCCGTAAGATTTAATACTTGTATTGAATACGTTAGGGTATAAGCTATTTAAATTACACGTACAAGTTCACGGGCAACGTTTAGATAAGTAGCAGATTGCTCTACAAGCAGTTTAGCAGCCGATTTTGCGCTCTCTTGGCTCAGTGTAGAATTACTGCTTCAACTCAATTAGTTCATTAATTAAATCTGGCCCGTAAATTTCGATACTTGTATTGAATACGTAAGGGTATAAGCTATCTAAATTACACTTACAAGTTCACGGGCCACGTTTAGATAAGCAGCAGATTGCAATACAAGCAGTTTAGCAGCCGATTTTACGCCCACCCCCTTGGTTACGTATTTCCTATCAGTTAGCTCCCCCCTTGTTCATTAATTAAATCCGGCCCGTGAGATCTGACACTTGTATTGAATACGTTAGGGTATAAGCTATCTAAATTGCACTTACAAGTTCACGGGCAACGTTTAGATAAGCCGCAGATTGCTCTACAAGCAGTGTAGCAGCCGATTTTATCCCCCCCCCCCCCTGCTTACGTATTTCCTATCAGTTAGTTCCACTCTAGTTCATTAATTAAACCCGGCCCGTAAGATTTGATACTTGTATTGAATACGTTAGGGTATAATTTATCTAAATTGGCCTCACAAGTTCACGGGCCACGTTTAGATAAGTAGCATATCGCTCTACAAGCCGTATAGCAGCCGATTTTACGTAAGTACACTCACTCCGGTAGGTGTCGCTGCTGGAGTTTTTTTAAATTTTGCTGTTATTTGCTAAACTAAGAATTGGAACTTAACGATAACAAACTCAAATTGTTGGAAAAATACTATTTTATAACTTTTGTCAACGCTAACGTTGAAAAATGTGTTCAATTGGGCTAAATCGTAAAAAAAAATAAAAATACTTGTAGTCGAATCGGATGCTACCTTTCCTCTAGGTCAAAATCGGCTGCTAAAATCGGCTGCTAAAATCGGCTGCTAAATGGGCTGCTAACTTCAGCCCGGTGTGACTTTTTATCTGACAAAGAACATGCATAGCCTGACGCGCTCCTAGCGGCGGCCCTACAGGTGCGAGGAGGGGGTCATTAACCCCAGCCAGCGACAGATTGTGTAAACACAGGCTAGACAAAGTACAGATGGATACAGCATTTCTAAGAAGCTCATAGGAACTGACGACGGGATTGCTACATGTAACTGGGAAGTTCAGAGATCAATGACAACATCAGTCCGTAGCAATCCGTATAATATATCACTGAGCGAGCACGTAGTCAGTGATAGCCATGGATATGGCTTCAACAGGGGTTTTCTTGAAAACGCTTGCCTTCCTTCTGTGCTGCGCTATCGTTTCTGGCTCAGTACAAGAAAAGGCAATAGATGAAGTAGAGGGCCAGACAGAGGACTGCCTTACGGTGAAGTATTGCCCTAGAACAGCCACTGTCTGTACAGACGGGGCACTGGTGCAGAGGGTCTTGGCTGACATCCTGGAACGCCTGGGTAGGACCGAGCAAGTGGTGCGGGCACAAGAGGGTAAGAACAAACGCAGGTAACATCGGAAATTTCCTGACAGGCAGCGAAATAGGGTCGGTTACCTCAAACTGATTCATCGAGCAGAAGTCAAGCGTACTATCTTCCAGTGAAAGTTATGTGCCATAAGCTGCTGCATTGAACGATTTAAACATCCAATAGACTGTGATCGGATGTCCCTATAACTTGGTTTGCAACAACAACAGCTTGGTTTGCAACAACAACAGCTCATTCACCCACGGTCAGACATGCTTTTTTAGCTTCGCCAAGAAGATTATGTTTTTGCCGACTTGGGTCTGTATGTAGGTCAACAGGATATAACTCGAGAAATTGTGGATGGAACTTTTTTATTTTTTGCAGGTGTGTAGCGGTTGTTAAAAGGCATGCCTAGTTCGAAAATGGGTTACCTGGCGTTTTCCTATGGTACATTAGCGAGCTTGGTATTTTTTTTGGTGTTTTTTCGGGAAGCATAAGTCAAAATGTAGCTGGGCGATTTCCACGATATTTGGCAGGTGTGTAGCGGTTGTGGAAAGGATTGTCATGTGCGAGAATGGTTTAGCTACCTTTTACATATGGTGCTGTAGCTGGCTTTGTATGTAAGTGCGTTTGTCTGTATGCAAGATAACTCGAGATGTTCTTGATGGATGCTAATGATATTTGGTTGATAGGTAGGGGACACAGAAAGGAAGGTCAAGTTCGATAATGGGCCTCCTGGCAAATTGTTTTGGTACTGCAAGTGAGCATCAAAGTTTGCGCCTAAATTTTCCAGAAGTGCCAGGTTCATGATTTTTTACTGGTGGATAGCTGTTGGTACTAGGAGTCAATGGTCTAATTTTGGGCCCCCTAGCAGCTTGTTTGGAATTGCAGTGGGTCTTATATTTCGTAACTTTTTAAATGAATAACTCCTGAGGGGATTGATGGATATTTTTTGTTTTTGGTAGGTAGGTACTTTGGATGATTATCAACATAATGAGATGCAAATTATATAAATCACTCTGTATTTAATATAATTACTTAGGGAAACTTCTATAACGGTTGAAAAATACTTGTGACGGAGTCACCTGAAAGGACTTGAATCGACCCGTAGATGTCTAAAAATAGAGAAGAAGTAGGTCAAGGGAGCCAGTGGAAGCAGAGGCTCCCTGATAAACAGACGTTGTCTTGGAAGCATGAAATTCTGATTGACCAGGGATGTTACCAGGTCATCCGTGTACTATTCGGCCAGGCTGGAATCTGGTAGAGATTACTGGCTGAAAAAAATGCCTATAAATGGTCATGGTTCATGTTAGCAAAATACAAAGCCTGACCGTGTCCAACACGTATCTATAAGATTAAGCAATTAAACAGCTTGCTGAATTGATGTCAATACGACGGCACACAGCAAAGGATTCATAGCAGTTGAAATATAACATATCTATATACAAGTGTTGCTTATATCTATATACAGATCAACAATAAAAGCAACACTATATAATGGGAACGGTAAAAATGTAGTAGAGGGAACTTGACGAATATCACTTGATATAAAGATGTAGAGCTAATATCTACGAGACACTTCAGGTGTATTTTCTTATGATGGACTGCAAGGAAACTTGGTGTTCCATGTGCCAGTAACACTACAAGGGTCTAAACAAACGAATAAGCACTATGTAAAGTTAGTAATATAACATAATTGAACAATGACGGCTTGTAACACATAGTAGCTACATCTATGAACTAGGTTAAAACAACAAGTGACCAAGTGCTGGGACAAGACAAACCCAACATGTTGCAGAACAGCACTTAGGTCAAAAGGGTCACCGTCAATTATCCACGCGTTCCTCAACTCTTAACAGAGATGTCATATTGTAAGGGAAAGGTCGGCTAGAAAGAACTGACATCATTGCGAGAAATACAAATCGCCAAAGGTGACAGGCGGCTGTCATCGGACAGTCGCAGAAATCATAACCTTGGACTCTGTAAAATACCTCTGACTTAACTCGCGACTGCAAAACTTTACTTTCTATTTTCATGAGATTGAAACTAACGTTCACCAAGGCGGGGGTCGTAGCAATCCTTACATATGGCCCTTAGATGACCCTTGGTGAGTTAAAAAGGTCCGTAAATTGGAAGGACCAACAGTGGCCGGGTTTGGTGAGTGACGAATGCAATTATCGGCGTGTTCCTGTGGTTTCCAGGTTTCCAAGACCTACCCCACATACCAAATATCACTACAATCTATTCAGCCGGTTTTCAATTTGCTGGTTTCTACATACATACAAACATACATACATACATACATACAAACGCTGCCCAAAACATAACCAGCTCTCCGAAAGTAATTATGACAACAAAAAATAGAACAGTAACCTCATACCTGTACAAATTGTTCTGATTATGCAAAGACATTCATTCACATCGCCAAAAAATTTGCTGCATTATGTACACCAACAGAATAGACTAATCTACTCACAATGTTCATAATCCAACCAACCACTACATGTGACTAGATAACATATGGACTTATACACATTAATCATTCAAAAAGAACAATCTTCCAAAGAAATTGTTTATTTGGCGAAGATATGTGTTCGAGGAACTCTAGTTTTCATATTAAGTCGATGTGACTCTGAATGGCAACAGTTCAAGTGTTGTACACTACAATGACTACATTATGGTTTAAAAGTAAAGCTTGAAATGTTTTTATCATTCAACTGTTCAGAGCTCATCCGGACCCTCACAAAGAAAACAACGTCTATGGAAGCTGAACTGAGTGAGCTCAAACAACAGACTGACGAAGCTGTCAATCAAACGTTAAGTGGCAAACTGTGCTGTGCCGAACTGCAGGGTCAGCTGACGCAGAGCGATGACCTGGCTTCCAAAATCAAGGACGACCTTTGTGGCACGTCGCCAAGTCTTGGTATGCTTTATTTCTAATTCAAAACAGCCTAATTGTTAGGACGTCGACATGTCTGAAAATGGGTCCGTAATAACTGAAATTTGTGATCAGGTTGATAAAATGGTTATGGTTAAATATTTAGTAGCATATCATCTGTAACAGGTCACATCTTCCACATAACTTCGCCGGCTGGCTCCTACAAGTACGACTATGAGGAGGCAGTGCAGGCCTGCGCTGAACAGAACGCCAGTGTAGCCTCCTACCACCAGCTGTATGAGGCATGGCAGGATGGGCTGGAGCTATGTTCTTGTGGCTGGCTGTCAGACAGGACATCCAGATATCCCATGCAGGCTGGCAGGTAAGGATAGGTCTACTATGTTCTGTGGAGATGTTGATGTTGGTCAAGCTTACATCTAGTTTTATGGTTTTAAAAAGATAAAGATATAAATGCACTTTTGTGTCAGTTGTGGCATGAAACTGACCTTGATGTTGCCATGTCACATTTGGTCTGTTCTTTATAGTCCTTTCTGTAATAACCTCTGGAAAGAATTTTAGGATCAGGATGATTCAGCCCTTTACCAACTTGGCTCAGCCAATTCGATGCCCTACAAACTTGGCCCAAGACCCTGGTCTACTTGCCATGGTTTGGGTGGGGTTAGAAGGTTAGGATTTAAGTGTTAGTCCAAGATGGTAACTGATAAGTTAAGGCTGAGTTGGTAAAGAGCTAAAGTACATGTATTGGACATCCAGACTATATAACATTGTTAACTCACAAAAGGAAACCCAAGAAAACATTGGACGTGATGGCAATGCACTGTGTTCTGTATTTTCATCATTTGACATCATGATGCATTGATTTATCTATCTTTTAACATACAGGCATGGATGTGGGGATGGTCGAAAGATCAATACCTGTTCCTGGGCGCCCAACACCTGGAATGCCTGGTGCTTCAAGAAGATAGACATATGTGACTAGCTATCACTGGCTGTCATCATGATTGCAAGAGTTGTACAGCTTTTACAGTCAAAATCATGAAATGTAGATGGTGACTTGTGTGTTTTTCTGAATACATGTATCATGTAAAACTGCCAGTTGCCAGATACAAAATGAATTCTGTGTCTTATCTTATTAATAAATTTGAGTGACCTGGTTTTAGCTCTGACTTGCATGTATGGTATGTTGATACATCACAATGCAAAATAAAGAAATGCTGCTTTGTGAAATTGTGGCACCTATTTTACACTTACACTTTCTGATTTCTATTTTTAAAAAAACTATGTGCTGGTACAATGTACATGTTTTTGTATCTATTTAGCAAGCCTTTTTATTTTATTTTTGATGAGATACATGATCATAAGTGTCCTTCTTGAGAGGGAGTCTTGTTATCAACAAAAGTGTCACATGTATCTGCAAACTGTTACTAAACATAATTCTTCCTTACAAATACAATAATCCTTTCATAACAAGGTTTCTTGAAAAAGATGTCAACATTATGCTGCTGAACTTTTAGTCTCCCTCCATGACTCATCTACCCCTGCAGTACTCAGGTCTCCCACTAGGGGGACACTAGCCCTCTTTACCAGTTTGTTCCACACACTGCTGTGGAGATAGAAGTCATGGGGAAGGGATATAGCCTGCACACGGTACAGCCCACCTGGGAGCTCATGTATCCCTGCTACTGTAAACATTGACACTAAACTTGACTTTGACATCATTGGTCCATCATGGATATCGATAAATTTGCCCATTCTGTACAGAGTAACTCTACCTCCCCGTACCCTTTCCTCTACCTCACGCTGCTTGTACTGGCTGTGCTGAAACAGCCTGATTGCCAGGCTAGGGTCCACTTCAAGTCTCTCAAATGGCAAGTCCTTGGATTTCATGGTGATTGCAGACAGGCTCAGGGAACGAAGGTTATCTTTAGCTGGTGTCCAGTCCTTCAGGCCCAAGTCTACATCGTATACAAACATGCCCTTAATAATGGGGAGTTCAAGAGCCCGAGCAAGCTGTACGTAAATCGTGTCCTTAAATGCTGTCTCCATCACTGCTCCGAGAATCAGGGCACATGAGCGCCAGTATGACTTGTTGGCCTCCTCTGGGTGCTTGTCACGGAAGCGCACGAAGCTCAGCTCGCAGTCTTCTGTCAAGGGTCGCCACATGTCCCAGGGTTCACCATTCACCATGGCAAGCACAGAGTATTTGGTGTAGGTTTCACTGATGTCTGTAAAGGTGGTTAATGTGACAAATTAGAGAACTCATACAATTTATCATCAATCAATAACATCATCACAACACTATCCTTAATGTAAAGAATACATTTACTGTAAGGATTTGTGTTTGCAAGGATATAATTGGTATCTGTAGATATGTCTCACCTGCCACATGTATCAAAGATGTGATGGAAACAACAGAAATATACATCGTTCTTATTAACTATGCAAACTACCCCCTAATTTGTATTATTGGTATCTGATTGTGCCCGTCCAGAGTCAGATCAAAAACTAAACCTCCATTTTTCATGGAGGTAGCGTAAGTAATCTTGATTGGATGCTTTATCCAAACTGAAGCTGGAACTACTGTGTAACAAACCAAAGTCTTGAGAATGCCACCACCACCCCCCTCCCCACCAACCCTGGGGGGGGGGGGTAGGTTCAGGGGAGAGATGTTGACAAGTTACCGACGGTAATAAACAGACCTACAACAACAGTCATATCATGATTAGCACTCACGCATGGCACAGTGGTAGGGTGTGGACAGGTTCTTGTTCATGATGAAGGTGCCGGGGTCGTTGGGCCCCACGTGAACGACCTCGATCTTCTCCAGTCTGCGCACCATGCCCTGCTGACGCCGCTTTTCCTCCTCGAAAATGTCGTTCCTGTACTCGGTGACCAAGGCGTTGGTTACCCTCTCAGTGCTGCAGTATCGTCTATGCACAATACACCTCACAGAGGGCACAATTAACGATTTTAAACGAGACATTTTGACCCACTTCCACTAATCTGTAATCCAGCTGCCCTCCCACCTCGGGTGATCAGGGTTCACGGCGCATGCGAGGTGGGGTAAAACTAGCCTAAATACGCAGCCATCAAATATCAGCAGTTGCTGAAAGCTTCGATGCTCACTAACTACTATGACTGCGCTTATTGAATATTATTGTACTAATATAACGTGTTTCATAATCTTTAGTTTTGAATGGGAAGCTAAAGTTTTGTCTCAACTATCATTTTAACATTAGGTATCTTATACGAAGTCTGCAAAACTAGACTATTGCCTAGGGCAGCTTGGGTAGTTGACATAGTTTCAACATGGCGGACTCGGACGACTGTTGGTTGTTTGTGCCACTGTTTTTGTTGTCGTCTGTCCCCTAACGGCAGGCGGAATTGGTAAAATATACGCTTCAGAGACCATCCGAGTACTTCATCAGTGAAAACTGAGGTAAGTAGAGAGGTTTAATCCTGTAAATCCTGTATTATGAAGCCCATTTTCCGAGCGGGACTGTTTCGAGCGGGCCCGAAACACCTGTTATGCATCAGAACTTTGTTGATACCGCTTGGACCTGACTACACGATATTATTGCCCCTCTGTGGGACATCTACTTTCTTAGTATGATAAGAAGCGTGAGAGAGTAACACGGAAAGAACAGAATTTGCAAAGATTTAAGAATAATTGACCATCGTTGGATGGATCGTCTTGTTGGAACATTTTCCAATCAGCTGAAATTAAAAAAAAGTCGCCCGCGGCCCCGTCCCCCAAGGGTAGAAAATGTACAAAGCCGTGCAGTAGTTTGTGTTGTTAAGCTAGTCACACCTCATATGTATTTCTGTGGACTGACGGGATAACGTTCTTGTCCTTTAGTTCTGAACATGACCCAATTTCAAATACTTTGAACATTAGTCTAATAAAAAATATTTAAATTGTGAATACAGTATTGCAATTTGAAATGTGCCCATGAAAACAAGTAAAATGCGGGTCATTTTGAACCTCTTTATTATGTACTTCGGACCAATTTTCGGATAAAAGCCCAAAATATGTGGTGTCATCATGATGAGTCAGACTTATGTCCCATGATACCCTTTGTTTGAGCTTTTGTCAGACTACAAAAGAGGACCCACATTGGGCCATTATTCTGTAGAGACATGATGTATGTACTGTGCATGATGAGCTCAACATATGGAAATCACTGGTTATTTGTCCTCAAATCCCTTTTATGATGTCTAAAATAAGACAATGGCAGAATGTAATGGCCTTTTTCCTTTTGACGTTTGACACACACCTCTAATTTGAATAGGTATCACTAGCTTCTGTCATTGATTTTTTGTCAGTATACAAAAGTATTGTAAGTCGCTCAAATTTCCAGCCACCCCCCCCCCCCCCCAGGTTACTTTTGCATGTAAACATACCTTAATATATCTAATATTGATTAGCATTTATAATAATCATATTTAGCAAATGTTAAAGTTGTTTGGCAAGTATTGCAAAATATGATGGACTAGCAAAAAACTTGAGTTTCAAGAGGTACTACCGGTCAGGGTATAGCTGGTTGGCCATTTTATTGATTACTTGACAAATTAATGCATGATTGCAATTCATATACTAGTATATAAATTGGTGAAAGAATAATCATATCATTAAGAATAAGATCCTATATAAGATGACATGGATCATAATTTTTTTGGTATTTGTGGATTTTCACTATCATTATCCTAACAATGATTGCTTTTTTGTCTCTTGTTTTGCTAGACTGTGACATAAAAACTGCAGGTTGGGATATTCAGAAGAATCAGACATGCAGGGTCCAGAAGTGCCAGTACGGGTTGCAGTCAGAGTCAGACCACTTCTTCCCAGGGAGCGTCTACATAATCACCAGGTCTGAAACATTCATCCATAGCTGATGGGTTTATATCTTAGAACTAGTTAGTTTTGAACAGAAAGGTAACTGGGATGTCACCCAGGATAGATAATGTAGGCATCGTGGTGTCCTTGCAATGATCGGAACATCCTGTACCCTATACCTTAAACTGCTGGATATGACCTGGCCAGTTCACAACTTTGCTTATGATCTACTAGTAACTTGAGATATCACATCAAAAATGATTAGGCAGCAAAATTTTTGTTTGAGTCAACAAAGCCCTAAATCTTGTAATCCTTATGGCAGCCCTATACTGTATGCATCTGAAAAATTTTCAACTGACTACTTCCGTTGTTTGCTGCATCAATAGGTGTGCGTGCGTGTGATACCAGGTGCAAACCAGCTGGTTCTTGGAAAGGACCGTGCCTTCACGTTCGACCACGTGTTGACATCCAAAACGTCTCAAGATGAAGCATACAGCAAGATTGTGGAGCCGCTCGTCCACAGCTGTTTTGAGGGATACAATGCCACTGTGTTTGCGTATGGTCAGACTGGGTCTGGGAAGACTTACACCATTGTAGGAGGTGGAAATACAGGTGTGTGCTACATTCTTGTTCATTATCTATGAACAGTGATGTGTCAAGTGCTTAACATTTGACTACTAGCCTTATTTTACTTGAGAAATTATGAAGATTCCCATATTTGAAAATTACCTCTTGAATTCACAGAATATCAAAGGCCATTTTAAGTCCCGTAATTAGCATATCATGTATAAATGTTGAAAGCTTGATCAACGTAGAAATGTACCTGTCCAGCCAGATTATGGTTTAGATTATTTATGGTGCCACTGCCTTACTATAATCAACAACACTGTTTGCACAAAGACTGACTGGAGAGCCTTTCAGTTTGTACCCACCTGCACAATGACCCAGTCTTTCATAGATGTTTACTTCAATTGAAAGCCTCCATGGCTCAGTGTTTATATTTAAGGATCTGGCAAAGTTCAAAGGTCTTCAACAGAATCTGTGCCAATACTTACAAGGGTAATATGAGATGGGAGAACGCCTATCCAACATTGTAATCAAATTAGTCTGCCTGCAGATGTGAACTTCAGAAGTCTGTTGTGAAACCAGATTGTTAAAATAGTGGATTGCTGACATTTAGACTAAATTTCAGTGAGTAGAACTCATAGAGTTTCAAAATACATTAACTCAAAGATCCGTTTTTAAGACTAAAGTTGTATTTTTTAGCAATAGCAGTTTACCTTTAGACAGCATTTTCCAATATGTCATGTACCTCTCAGTTGTGTTAACGTTCCATTTCATTGACTAAATGAGGCATTGCATTGATTTGTTTTGTCTCTCTTGTACTTGAGCAAGCTGCTTATTGATTGGTTCTGCCATTTTCCCCATTTGGTGACCTTTATGGTAAATCTCAGGGCTCTGCAAGTTATCCATCTTAGTACATACTGTTTGTCTGCATGAAAAGGAAATGTTAAATGCATGGATAATGTATGATTTTTGTCAAATACAGGTACAGGTGTTTTCCTTTTTTACAGAAGGAATTCTAGTGAACAAAGAGATGATTTCACTAAATCATTCATGGTATTGTAAGAACTACAATGATGAGTGTGTGACATCGCAAGTTACATTTTCCATATTTGATCTGAAATCATCTTTTTTCCAATATTTTAGTCAGTTTGATTCCAAGGTATTAATATCCATGCCCAGTGTCTCATATTTTCCATTGGAGACCAATTATCCACCAGACATGTATTATTAAACTGAATAATCCATTAATAGTTATCATTCATTTCCATAGAGAATACCTTATTGTCTACATGACATTTTGAGTAATAGCTCCAGTAAATCTTAAGAATCATGATTTCATAAACATACTACCTTTATTTGTGACAAACACTTACTAATAGATTATGTTACATGACAGATAATGCAAGTCTTGTCTGAAACTACAGATTGTTTTTTGCCCATGCAATTTACTTTTCTTGTATTTTTCAAATGTTTCTGTTGTTCAAGTGAGAACTTGTTGTCCTTTTTATGAAATATGATAATGATATGGAACTCAGACAAACCTTTGGTACAATTTATTGCCCTCCCCTTATACGTGTACTGCTAGTACTACATTTTGTACTTGTGTATACATCATTTTGCATGAGGTACCTTTATTTGATAACTCCTATGGGAAAGCAGTCCCAGATGATACATGTATCCCTACCCACTGTCTTTAAAGTATAGCTAGAAGTGAACCAATTATGACAGACTTGTGGATGAAGGTTAGACATCCAGGTAGGTAATAAGATATGCCAAAAAATAGCTACTCAAGCAACTGGATGTGACGTACATGGTATCAAGGAAGATTGGATAACGCAGATGGGGCAACAAATTTTCTGATCAATTTTTTATGCCTTTCAGAGCCTGTAATAAGTTGCGGCTGTCTGCCTAATAGTATGTTCCACCGGTAGTTGATATAGGGGTTGTTCCATTCTATGACTCATATTTGAAATTGAAAACCATAAATTACATTTAGTGATATTCTAAAAGTGATGACATAGTAGGGCTTGAAATATTGGAGGCATGATTTATGCACTGTTCTTAACCCAGAATTGGAGCCGTGCACCTAACTTTGATTACATTCACAGATGTAACTAAATGATTTAATAACTTGATTGCGTCTATGCAGCATATTCTTGAAACTTTAGTGTCAGAACAAAATTGAAATTTTTGTTATGTAATACCTAGCATTTCTAATTTTGCTGTAAAATGTCAGGTGCAAGTTCTGAAAGAAAGAAGTAATAGTTATTAATATTGGTTTATCGCACAACTATGACCATGCTTTTGTATACTAAATACATTTGTAGATACATATGCATGCATTGTATCCAACATACTAGTAGTCAAAACATTAGCTTGTAGTAGTTGTTATCAATGTCCAAGACAATGTACAGATAGTAAATCCTGTCCCTGTTGTAATTTCTTTCTTGGCCCTTTTTGTGTTTCAGACACCATTACAGAGGAGGAGTATGGTATCATCCCTCGTGCCATCAAACAGATCTTCTCCACCATTGCGGAGAACCATAATGTTGACTATACAGTGCTGGTCTCCTACATTGAGGTGTACATGGAAGAGTTGAGAGACCTGATTGAGCTGGAAACATCCAGCAAGGATTTGCACATTAGGGAAGACGAAAATGGAAACACAGGTATGGGACTCAAACTTAAGGTAGCAGCACATAACCATATTGTATTTTCTGTGTGTTTTCTTTCCAATTGGAAATATTTTTCACATTATCAATGTCTCTAAAGGGTTGTAAAAAAAAACACAAATAATTCCAATATTAATATATGATCTTAGACACTGACTCAGATTTTGAAAGGATACAGGTAGATATTGTTTTGAAAAGCTGGTCATGGTAGAATTACATTGATTTACCCTGAAGTTGAATAGAGAGATTTGCAGCTGAGAGGAGAGTGCTACAAAGTGCTACTCAACATTTAAGTGGTCTAGGGCTTTTGTTGACATTGCAGATGGCAGTGATCATGAAGTAGCTCTTAAGAGTCAAAATGCATGTTTTTGTGAGTAAAACAGCCTGACATTCCATTGTTTTCAATATTCAAACATTTCTCACGTCACAGATACATGTAACTAAAAGTCTGACCAAAATTGTATATTTTTAGACACTATTTCCCAAGCAAGTATGCATGAGCATATTATATTGCTGTGTATATGCATATTAAATACTGCTGAAATGTTTAGTCAGGATGTATCAAGTTTCATCACAAGAGAAAACATGTTTTGAAGTGACTGTAAGACGATATGGCCCAAGTAACACAGGGCTTTGCCATTTTGCTGTTATCAATGGAGCTTTTCACCATACTCATTGCTTTATGTACCTAATCTCTTAAGTACCACAGGACTGCTCATTCTCTTCTTATGTTAAGACTAATGAAAGCACTGTATACAGCTCTGTGTACAGCCAAATATTGTAATATATGAAAACAGAGCTGAACTGAATGCATTTTATTCAGACACTTGTTTTCTCTGTAATGTTTGCCTATGTGATATCAAGTGCTATCAAGACTGAGACATTCTAGATATTTTTTGTTGACAAGGATTGGATCAGTTTGAATAGAACTGTTGCTATTGGTCAGTAGTACAGTAATGTGTTTTATGTGTGATTACAGTCATAATTGGTGCCAAGGAGGAACAGTGCTGTTCTGTTGAGGAGGTGATGGCCATCCTGGCATCAGGTTCTGCCTCCCGACAGACAGGCACCACACTCATGAACGAGCACTCCAGCCGCTCCCACAGCATCTTCACCCTCGTCATCGAGCAGAGATGGCGTGACGTTGACACCGCCACTTCTCTGGCTCCAGCCGAGGATGATTTGGACTCCACCACAAAGGACACCCGCTTTGTGTCGTCCAAGTTTCACTTTGTGGACTTGGCAGGGTCAGAGAGAGCTCAGAAAACTGGCAATGTTGGGGACCGATTCAAGGAGTCCATCCACATCAACAGCGGGCTGCTTGCCCTGGGGAACGTCATCAGTGCTCTGGGCGACACGAAGAAGAAGATTTCACACATCCCGTACAGAGACTCCAAGATCACCAGGCTGCTGAAGGACTCCCTCGGAGGAAATGCCCAGACTGCCATGATCACCTGCATCAGCCCATCCAGCTCAGACTTTGATGAAACATTAAATTCACTCAAGTATGCCAACAGAGCGAGAAACATCAAGTAAGTTTGTTTTTTTCAAATAAGAAAGATATTTATTATTTTTGGTACATCATGACTACTTACTATATGCAGCTTGACAATGTATATACATCAATCATCTGGGAATAGTTTCATCATGCTTTAGGACACTACTTATCAAGGTTTTTGTACATAACTGGCATATGATTACCTGCATGCTGATGTCATAGAGCTCTAGGCTGAGATGAAAATATACCATCCCTTTTGTCTCCAACAGAAATAAGCCAATCGTAAACACAGACCCACAATCCATAGCCATGGACGCCATGCGGACAGAGATCGAGGCTCTGAAGGAGGAGCTGCGGAGACAGCGTGACGCGTACAGGGACCTGACGGAGACGGAACGGGATGCCACGCCAGAAGACTTGCGTGTCAGAATGCTGGAGGAGCAGCTGGCCCAGTCCAAGACTGAGTGTGCTCACTACAGGCTGTGTGCTGAGGAGGCCTACAAACAGTTTGTGGATGTGCAACAGGTATTTTTGTCGTAACAACTTTTCTTACTAAATAATTGCATCAGTACTATACTGTAATCCCTAAGATTGGTTAGACTAATTAAAACAATTACAGCTATTTAATTTTACATCATTTAGTGCTTGAAAAGTTTTATGTTGTCAAAATTACCAACAGTTTCTTGTGGCTGTTACTGATAAGTTGTAAATTCTCTTTCCTTTAATTGTTTCTTGTCTGTTTCTCCAGAGTGACATCCTGACCAAGAGCCAGGAGGCACGTATCCAGAACTGGCTGGACCTGATGGATGAGGTGAAGAATGAGGTACCCGGGGCCTTCATCCTTGGAGGGGAGGAGGCTGACCAGGAGGCCATGAACAAACTAAAGAAAGACCTGAAAAAGGCTCATAAGGACCTGAAATCTGATGAGGAAATCTTTGCAGAGAAGGCCAGAGAGGCCTCTCAGATGGCGGTAAGTGTTTCTGATCTGTTGTTTACAGAACAGGACAGGATTTGATAGGAAAGTAAGCACTGTCACCTGTTAAGTTGAAGGAGTGAATGCTTGCATTGGTTTGGATTTTAATGTTAAGGATAAGGATATAGAATGACCCTGATTTGATATGAATCCATTTCTTCATTATTATCAAAGCACGACTTTACTGGTGGGAAAAGTTGTCAGGTAAGGAGCACGGATCAGCAGGCAAATCTCCAATGTGGTGCATACAGAATGCTTCAGAAACTTCTTTTGCAACCTTCACATGCTTTCTTTGCAATAAAGCAGGTACCATCAAAGGTATCGCAATCATATTCAGTAGCAAAAGTATTGTATTGTAACAGTTAGGAGGTATGGTGAATCAAATTTGCAGTTTTGCCTTTTTCATTACTTTGTTTTTGTTTTCTTGCATGTTGACTGTGTGATACCTAACGTCCTACTAAGTGTCTAAAAACACTGTACATGAGCCAAAATGAACAGAAGTCAGTTTGGAAGGCTAAACCAAGAAATAAGTTTTTGTTAACACTCTGCCATGAGAGTGGTTCAAACTGACCTATTCAATCCCAATCAAAATGTATTTCTTGTGCTTAAGATTTAAGAATGAATATGATCTTACTTTCTGAAGGATGCACCACTGTCAATTGTACTAAAATCATTGACATCTGTACATGCAGGAGAGGATTCAGAAGCTGGAAGCAGAGAATCAGAGTCTCCGGGAGAAACTGGCACTGACGGAAGAACGGCTTGGGGAACAGGAACAGAAGCTGATAGATCAGCAAGTTCTCATAGAAAACCTACAACAACTGGAGTCTGATCAGACAAACTCAGTGGTAGGTTATCTTCTTTTCTGATATACAAGTATATGCTATAAACAATGCTATCAGTCACAAGCTGAACTCTCTGTAGAGGTACTCTCTGGAGTACTTTTTATCAATGAAAAAGTAGAAATTTGTACTTATACATACATGTAATAGAAATATTTATTGATTCATGGAAACCTTGTTGAATTAAGTACTGTTGATGCATCCTTTCTGTCCTAATTGTCTCTTACAGCAGATAGAAGTGTCGGACACACCAGATGTGTTACCCAGGAATGGTGCTCTCCCCAGTGCACGGGCACACTCTGCTCCTGTCAGGACCAAGCTAAGGAACTTCAGCATCGCCAGCTCCAGTCAGATAGGGCTCAGACCTGAATCCAGGAAGGTGAGTAGAAAAATCTTTACCAGTTGTGTTCAAAACTATGGTAACATTGACAGGTCCTCTTGTGATACATGCATTTTTCATTTCAGGCTGAAGGCTGTACATTTATGTAGTAAGCATATACCAGGGTTGAATTGAAGGTTTGCTACTTAATTCAAAGTAAAAGCACTGTTACACTGCATAACACATATCACTTCCGTCAGGTACATACCAGCCCTGGTGTGTTTTCCCTGGAGAGAGTCATCCAGAACTTCCGGGCTCGGAGCCACCTGCTCGCCAACCAGCTTGAGGACAACGACAAGGTCCAACACGAACAGTTTAGTGATGCCAGCGAGGAACAAAACAGTGATGATGAAGATGATCCAGCAAAGTAAGATCTAATTCTAAATAACATCAGTAACAGTTGCATGGAGTTATAGTTGTTTTCCTTAATCATACAAAGCTTTTATTTTGAATGGAAATTACACTAAACTAATCATATTCTAAAATGTCAGTGTTGTGTTCTTGGAGAATACCTTTACACTGCCAAAATATCCTGTCTTTACAAAGCTGTAGTTTCTTGAACATTATCAATATTGGTATTCCAGGGCCCTTGGGGGCACATGGAAGGTCAAGAGAAAGGCAGCCACTGAGCTTGGTGAAGACACCAAAGTTTCCTTCAAACTGGCCCTTGCTGGAGACTTACCAGATGATGATGGGGAGCCAATCAGGAGGGAGATAACAGACAAGCGAGAGTCTAAAGGTATGTTTTTTTTTGTATAGATGCTGTATGGAAGTAAGAATCTTGTCAAGGCTATTACAGGAAATTCAATGTCATATCTGATTTCCCTTTGGTATTGATACAGCAAAAACAAATTTGGTATTGATACAGCAAAAACAATTTGAAATTCTTGATTATAAATTTGTCTCCAATAATGTTTAGTTTTTTACCAGTAATGTTTATTTTTTGACCAGGCTCCATTTTGTTTTTGATGAAGATGACAAATAACTTGCTTGAACCTTTAATCAGTAGATGAATAGTCATTGTCAACAGGATTCACCTTTCCTTTGGTCAGATGAACTGGTGATCTAGTGGTGTGGTGCTCAGTATACCATGATATAACATGTAAGTGACATGTCCTTCTGTACAGGTGTGTCTATCTGGGTGGATCCCCAGAGTAAGAGCCTGAATGTGGAGGTAGAGAACCTACGAGCCAGCACACACGTGACCAGGCAGAGGATGAAGGAGTCAGAAGTCAGGTATATGGCAAGCATTAGACCAGTATACATGTGCATATCTGTCTGCAGGACCCATCCCTTTTTCCCTGGACAAAATTTGCTTCAAGCCGCGGGACGTCACATTTTTTACCTTATCCATCCAAAAAATCTGAACATCATGACATGAAATTGAAGTAAGCTTAATTTAAGATGACAGTCTTAACAACAGCAATAGGAATAGAAAACATTTGCTTCAGACATCCCTGGTAACACTAACAGTGAAGATACTGAGGATAAAAACATCAGAATGATTAAGAATTCCAATTTGTGGTCCCTTCATCATGTCCTGACTCTGATGTCTAATCTGTGGTTATTTTGGTAGTTTTACTTATGACAACTGTTTGAACAGGCTCCAGACTGCTAATCAGAAGATGCGAGAGCTGGCCTTAAATATCCGCATGAAGGAGGAACTGATCAGGGAACTGGTGAAGACAGGTGGGTAGACCGTTCTACTTGTCTTTTTGATTCTACAACTACCTGGACATAAATGGAAATCCATTTAAGGGATATTGTTATACTTTTGCCCAAGAGGTTATGTCTATGAGTTGTGAGACAAAGTGTTGATCTGAATGTCTTGTGTGTGTAGGTAAGGATGCCCAGGTGATGAACCGACAGTACTCAGCTAAGGTGCAGCAGCTGGAGAAGGATGCTGAGCAGGCCAAGAAAGAAGCCATGGAGACACAGAAGAAACTTCAGGAGGTGGAGAACAGGGGTAAAGGTCACATCCATAACTTTTAAGCAATAGGTCTTTGGGATAGAAACATTCAAATGTTGGGTAAAAGTATTGCCAAGCTAGACATATTCCTATGAAGCATGTTTCACACCAAAGATGTTAAAAAACTTTGTGTATAAAACGTTTTGAAGCATACATGCATGTCCAAATCGTTAGTGAAAGAGCTGTAACAGCAATATTGCCTCAAACAGCACATAGTGACATTACGCATTTCATCAAACTGTATGTACCCATGCTATGAACCTGTTTGTAATAGGACACCATGAGTCAAACGAGAAGGAGAAGCTTCAGAAGGACTTCCGTAAGAAGATGGAGACTGCCAAGTCCCGCGTGCAGGCCCTCGCCAAGAAGCAGAGAGAGAAGGAGAAGGTGGCAACCCTCCACGGACAGAATGACAAGAGGATCCATGACCTGGAGCTCAGCATCCGAGACATGAAACAGCAACACGACAACCTGCACAAAAAACTCAAGGCTGAAGCAGATGGCAAGGTATGGACAATGACACACCATTTTGAAACTTTGATTTTGGTTCTCCAGACTTTGTATCCATTTTAAAAGTTCCTGACATCTGCAGTTTGAGAGTCTTGGCAGTTTGAATAAAGTAATAAAAAAACTGCAGAAAAGATAGGCAATAGGATACCAAGGGTAAGACCTAAGAGGTTAGAGAAAACCTATCATCTTGTGCTGGAGAGAATAGTACATTGACTTTTATGTATTTTAGAATATGAAGTTTATACTGGCACACCTTATTACTCTAGACAAAACTGGAGAGAGAGCTGCAGAAAGACCAGCAAAGGATTAAAGACCTGGAGATTCAGAACCAGCAACAGCAGAAGATCCTGAAGAGGAAGACGGAGGAAGTCGCTGCAGCCAAGAAACGTCTCCGACAGGGCAGTGCTGGTACTCTGGGTAAGTACAGGCTGTTGGTTTATGTGCAGTTTGCTTTGTGAAGAAGAGACAAAACTTGTGGGCATGGATATCATGGTCATACTTACAACGGCAGCAATCCAGGAGGTTTAAGTGAGGATGAATAGGATAAGAGTTTCACTAAAAATAGCTGTGGAAGAAGTTTTCTGGGCTTTAGTTCGTAGTTTTAGACAGTTATTTTCTTACTCGTACTCATCGTATTATTTTCTTCCTTTGTTGGGTTTGTTGATAAAACGTACTCATCAGAGTTCTGATCCATCTGTTTGTCTGTCTGTCCTGTAACACAGGCTTTACTGCTGACCTGGAACAACAGAAGCTGGATGAACAGAGGCGCTGGCTGGACGAGGAGATGGAGAAGGTTCTGGAGCGGCGGCGAGGGGTGGAGATGTTGGAGGGAGAGCTGCAGAAACGGGAGGAGATCCTTGCCAAGAAGGAGGCCATGATCACGGAGAGGAGTCAACTGGAGATGAAGAAGCTCCGGTCTAGTCAGATCATCACTAAGGTTTGCAGTCAGACATTTATTTCTTCATGAGGAATGTTCATGTTGCTGTTTTTAACACTAACAAAATGTTAAGTTCAAAATGTGAAACAGCAAGCAGATACGAAGTCAAAGATAATGACCATAATGGTTTGCTTATCTTATAGTTTTAACACATTTATAAGACCTGTCAGCTATTGCAAAGCCTTTGAGACTGGTGGTTGTCCATACCAAAAGCAGTAGAACATTTGACTGTGGCTCCATGTTTGATGACTGCCTTGTCTGTCCATGCAGGACCTGACGACCCTGTCCTCTCGACTGGAGGAGGTGGACAGGAAGCTGGAGGAGCGGACTGGGGCCCTGTCTACAGGAGAGACGGATGAGAGACAGAGGGTTAAGGAGGAGGTCAGGACACTGCGGCAGGGCAGGGATAAGATATCCAGACAGAGAGATGCGCTGGACTCCAAACTGGCACAGGGAAATGTACTGGATCCACAGGTGGAGAACCAAGCTTTGTAAAATCATACAGTCTTGTTCAATCAATCAATCAATCAGTCAGTCTTGTTTGATCAATATACATGCAGACATCTGCAACATGAGGATTAGTCACTAGATGATAATCGCCGAGCAACCATTGGATTGGAACTGAATTTTACCATTGGATTATGATGCAAGATGTAGAAGTATAATTTATAGGACAACAAAGCACACAAGATGTAAAAAATGTAGCTATGACATTCATGGAGCAATCTGTCAAATATTTGGTCACTCGGAGGTTGCACCCTCCATCGGAAAGGGGGTCATACAGAATACCAGGTCTTAAGTATCTTTTGTTAATATAATGATCATGTTTTTGTCTGCAGGAAGAGCGAAGGCTGATAGAGTTAGATGAAGCCATCGAGGCGCTGGACGCTGCTATCGAGTACAAGAACGACCTGATCGCCAGCCGTCGTCAGGAACTGCGCCGCTCTGAGCTGACCCACAGTGAGGACATGCTGCTGGGGAAACTACATGCACTCTCCGTGTCTGAAACCAGGACTCTGCTCACCAAGTACTTTGACAAGGTAAGGGCATTATATACCCAACAGTATCTAACTCTTTAAGGTAACAATGTACATAGTACAGTAAGCAAGTCAATTTTCAAGAGCATGCATCTTAGATTTGTGGAGACAGCAAACATTTACATGGAAGGTTTTCCAGGTCATGTTAGGCTGACTGTTGTGTCTAGCCATCACCCCAAATTCTCACAATGTTGCTTGTTCAAGTGACATACAAGAATCAACAGGGAAAATAGACAATGTCGTAGCAAATTCTCCAAAGCCATAGTTAGTAGTGTCAAACGTTTTTACCTTGTTGATAACAGTTACTGTATGAAAACTTGATGATTCCAGTTTGATAACATCAAATTTACATTAAACTGGATTGATACAACTGTAGATCTTTTTTGCAACTAACAGTGTATCTTACAGAATGCCCACTTATGATACTATTATTGATCTGTCCCTTTGTGTTCCCCAGGTGATTTCCCTGAGGGAGGGAGAGCGCAGACTGGAGCTGCAGTATGGGGAGATGGAGCTGAAGGTGGATGAACAGAACAGGGTCATCCGAGAGATGGAGGCCTCACTACAGGTAGGGACACACAAGATATTTCATTAGCTTTGTGTTTGTCAAAGTTTGTATTTGTTTCAGATATATCTTTCAAATAAATGAAGTCCTGGTGATACTTTGGTTAACAATGGAAGGCTAGAGGTGGGGATTATAGCTCCAGTAAAGTTTCTGTTGCTACCCTTCTGGAAATGATTGTAGGATGAAAACAAGTGTAATGTCTTGAATATTCAGCACATTGTATTTAAAGGATTAGTCATTCTATTATTCTTATGTTGTTTGAATTCTGCAGCGTGCTGCAATGGATACAGAAAGGAAGCTTCTCAATCAACAGAAGGAGTATGAAAAGCAGGTGCAGTTCTTGATGCAACAGGTAGGTGGGGTGGCTGTACTGTCCAAAGTGATTTGTTTTTGCTCAGATTTTGCCCTTGTGAGTAACCAAAGTATTGCTCACTGTAATGTTGTACTTATGGTTTACTTTTCTCAGGCATCAGAGGGCAGTAAGGAGACAACAGAGGAGACCATTGGCCAACTGGAGCAGAAATGCCAGCTTCTGGAGAAGGACCTGTACTACTACAAGAAAACCAGTCGAGACCTGAAGAAGAAGATGAGGGAGTTGGTGGCCAGGAGCGGTTCACATGGGGATGGAGATGACGTGGGGAGCAGCATCGCTAGTTCCCTGTCTGTCAGGGAGGGGGCGGTATCATACAGGATGGGTAGGGAGTCGGGGCTGAGGGAAGAAGTGAGGAATGGAGGCGCATCGTTGTCAGTGAGATTCCAGGAACCTGAGAGAGAAGGGGAGAGGGGACAGGGGGACACACGAGAAGACAGAAAGTCCACGTCCAGAAGAGACAGGCGGTCCCACAGTGATGACAAGGTGCCGGGTTCTCCCAGCAGGAAGGAAGCCGTGCCTAGAATCAAGACTCCCTCACAGACGGAAGATGAAGACGTCTTCCGGGACGTCCCACAGAATGGAGGGAGGGACAGCAGTGTCATACACAAGTCACGAATGCTCGCCGAAGAACAGAAGGACACAGTGACATCGCTGCAGAAAAGTTCTTACACGTCAGGTGACCCAAGTGGATCACTGCGGGAAATGACCCCAGTAAGGAAGGCCAGACGTGACCTGAGGCAGATCTCGCCAGCAGAAGTGTCGATGAGAAGGTCCCAGGCAACGAATGTCAGTCAGGCTTCGCTACCGGTGGACTCCATAGAAGCAAGTGCTGGCAGTAAAAACCCATGGTCTTAATGGGAGACTGGAGCTGCGGTTTGTCTCCACCAAATGCTGCTATCCGTCCATTTTGTTGGTTCTGAAAGAACCATAAAATGTCAAGACTGTAACTGTCAAGACTGTAACTGTAACTGTCTCAAGCATTCTTGGTTGAACACTGTTGAAACAGTTGGACAGTGTTAGCATGTTTCTGCTTTCTTGACAGCACTTTGGTTTGCCTTTGGTTTGCTTTGTTAAATATTTGCAATTTTTGTATTTTCTTAAGGTGATCTGATCTCACTTTTTCTTGGGACCATCTTCCCACTGTGCTTTGACAAGTACCAAGTAAGCCATAAATCTTAATGTCACAAAGTGTCCAAAATGCTCTGGCTTCAGTAATAATTGTTGTCTTATCATGATGTTCTATTGAACAGTGTTTGTCATATTGGTGCGTTTTTCCACAGTGATGTCAAATTCATGCTGTACTCCCTTGGACAGTGAAAACTTTGTTAGTGACAGGTCCTGTTACTGTTCTGTTACAGTTCTTTCATATAAAGCATTAGGGGAAAAATTGAGTACTGTAATTTGAGATGTGTGTTGTGTGCAAGGATGTATTGTACTGTAGTATGTTGGATTACAGAATAGAGTTATTCTTGGGCAAGAAATACTCTGCAGAACATACAAATGTATGATTCCTCTGTGTTGTAACAATTTTGCATATCTGTGTTAATGTGTTATGAATTGTTCAGTTTTGTATATAGTTTTGTATATGAAGAATGTTTTTGAATGATATGATATATTTGATGGTGATATTTATTGTACTTTGGTGTTTCGAACACTTTGGTGGTGGAAAATTGCTCTTTCTGATTAGATGCTCCTATGCAATAGTAATGAAGTGGCCTTATGTCAGCTTCCAGAAATAGTTCTAACTACCAGGGTAGTAATTAAAGAAGATTTTCAGAATCGCTACCACTTTAGTGCCACATTTTAAATATATTGTAAACACATATCTTGAAGTATTCCCTCCAGCAAATAAATGCACCTTTCTGGTGACTGTGTTGACGTGATTTGCTCTACTGTGGTAGTCTTGATTTACCGGTACACGTAATCTGTAAAATGTAGTTGCAGAAACAGAATGTGTCATACACAAACAGAGAATTAATCTACCTGATCTTCCAGGGGACATTGTAGACTCATTGTACAAAATCTTCCTTTTCAAAGTTGTTGTTTTCCACTATTCTACAACGAAGTAAAAAAACAAACACATTAAACTGATTTCAGAATAGGTATTTGGTCCTGTCAAGAATGGCATGATGGAAATCAACCTTGTTTAATGGGCATCATTTGTGAAAGTGATTGAGCTGCCTATATTATTGTTTCATGTGCTGTAATAATACATGCACTGCACTGAAAATATGATGGTTGTTCCTCTAACGCCATACCACTGAAGTAAACATGATCTTGCAGCTATTACTGATACTTGGAGGAAGGTTGCAAAATGACAGAAATTTGTCAAATTGATGGTCATTTCTGCCACTTTCTTTGAGGTTGCCATTAGCGGTACTGATTAGGCTATGATAAGGTATGTTACAATTTATGTATCCAGACCAAGGACATTGTAGTGGTCCTTGATAAATGTCATCAAACCTAGCTGTGTTCACTGTGTGCGCCTGCATACATCATATCCTTTACAAATGAGTAAGGTATGAATGTATGTGAACATCATTCATTTTGGTGGCCTTTTACCTGGGTGTTTATATCTGGCATGGGGTTGTCTGGGAAGCTTGTCTATCACAGAAAACTGTTCTGTCTTATTTTACAACCTTTGTCATAATTGCAAGAAATATTTTGCCCTTTTTTTTACTTGCGCTCAAATTGATATTGGATTGTATAGATGATGTCATTCCAAAAATCTCATCATCCCAAAATTAATGAATCTTGCACCCTTAAAGCTGCCGTACAAGAATGACATCTAGCATATAAAGGATGAACTGCAGCTCCCAAAATGTATCTTCAGTACAAGAGCAGTCTTTGGGGGACCGTCTTTGGGACAGGGTGCTCTACCAAACTGGCCTCTAGCCCTTCCACCTCATTTAAAACTTTCAATGAGCACCAAAAGTGACTTTGACATAGATCACAATCATTGTATTCAAGTTGACAATATACAATAGTATTTTAATACCAGTAGATTTCTTAACATGTACTGTATGCAGAAGTGACACCTGGCAAGTTTCAAACAAGTTGCAGTAAATACTAGTCTAGGCAATACAGTACCATTTCTGCACAAACTTTGTACCTTTGCTCAACAATGTCGGTGATGCAACCAAAAGTTTGATGTGCAAGGAAATTTCTTTAGTTGCTTGCATGGATCTCTACTTCCAGCATCCTGAAGAAAAATACCATACCAATTGTACACATTTATTGAAATGCACCTACAGAACAACCTCATAATTGCAATCAAAACTGAGATCATTCTGTTTCATACTTCAATTTCTTACCACTTTGACCTTTAGAGATGTCAAAATCCATTATCTATTACACATTGTTTTTAAGAGCTTGAGTCATGGTGATTTAAGAATTCTGAGAATTCTATGCTAATTGATTGAGATCACTCCACTGAGAGTTAAAAAATGCTCATAACAATGAATACATAGTACTTTTTTCATTGCATGCATGCTGTTTGTGTGATTTCTGTTGACCATCACAGTCACAGTAAAGAAGTAATAGAACATTTTAAATAAAAAGTACATAATGGGTCAATGACAGTAACTGTTTGTGACTGTCTCAGTAGGCAAAAACTCGGGCAGGTTTTCAGCAAAACAAATTTCATTGACTGGAGAAAATCAATAAAATACTCAGTCTCCACTGTCCTTGGCTTATCGGAACTTCAGTATATATCGTATCTTCCTCTTCTTGTTGCATCAGTCTACATCATTAGTTCTTGGCCTTTGTCATCACACAACCTTTTTTTTCATTCAATGGTTGCCAAAGTCAGTCTACATGATTAGACATCTGCGTGTGCATCAATTTTCAGCCGTTTCCCTCACCCCACTCCACTCCACCCCCCAAAATTCGACCATACTGTAGAAACTTGTTGCAAAATGAGCCATAAGGCCACACAAATTCAATTTGTTGCTTCTCTTTTTTAGAAAAAATTCTGGCAGGTAAAAAAAAAATAATAAAATTTTTTGCGAACAAATAATAAGGTTTCAGATTTCCTTAGCACATTTTATGCAACCAATCAATATGTAGGGTGGTCCCTGATTAGCTAAAGCCAATATTTTGAAAAAAACAAAACATTCATACCGTCAAAAATGACCATGTATAGGCACTGAAATTTGACGCCCATAGTTTGTCAGGAGAGTCATTGAGAATTTGTCAACGGAAGGTGTGGCCAATTTTTTTTTTTTTCGAATTGGTAAAAATAGGACAGCAGAATCCGAGAAGAGACAAAAATTTGTGGCCTCAATTGGAAAAAAATATTTAAATAAAATGTCGTAGAATGCCAAAAGCAGTCCCATGCCTGCTCTTTCCTTCTACAAAAGAGCAGCATCAGCTTGTACATTTATCTGATGGCTGGTGACATTGTCCTTTCCAGTTCCTCAGTCAAAATTTGGTAATGAAATCTTGGCATTTGTTTGTTTATGATTGAACATCATTAATTCAATGACTTAATAAAAGAACCCGCCACACTTCGAAAAGAGTAGAGGAACTTTTCCCGGTGTAAGTGGATCAAATCATTCCGGCAAAATGGGGTAGGGAATTTCCCGAGCAGCCTCATAACCCCAGCTTCGCCTATTGAGTCAGTTACCTTTGCCAAGAAGGTTATATTTTGCGTAGCATGTACATGTATGTATGTATGTGTGTAGAACACCGGCATAACTGGAGAATGCTTCGATGGATTGTATTGATATTTTGTATGTGGGTAATTGATAACACCTGGAAACGATTAGATCTTGGGCCCCCTGGGGGCTTGCTACGGTACTGCAGCGGAACTTCCGGGTTTAATATCTCAAGTTTTGGAAATGCTGTGGTCATGATTTTTAAGCGGTAGATAGCTCGTGGGACCAAAAGTAAGTGGTATAGATTTGGGCACCCTAGGGGCTTGTTTTAGAACTGCAGGGAGGGTTTAGTGTCAGACTTTGAAAGGGAATAACTCAAAAAGGGATTGATAGATTGTCATGAGTTTTGGTATGTAGATAGCTGAAGTGATGCCTCATATAATTACATATTGATTATGCAAATTGGAATCTATTTTGCATAATTAAGTAGAAAATCGTCTAATCACGCTCAGTTCAATTATAGGACCATTACAACATGTGAGAAAAGGATATTCATAGATATATATTATGCAAAATAGACCTAATTTGTATAATTAATGAGAAAATGCTATGTCATTGTGGTAACTGACAGGAACTTCATACTTGTATCATTTGAAAGTTATGTACAGGTGAACATTGTTAGCATTAATTATGTAAATGATGTCCTCATTTGCATAAATTATTGGAAAATGCAATTAAGCCTTGTTTCTTAACATATTGTGTACACCTGTTGTTTGAAGATGATCAACTATTATAATTTATGCAAATGAGGGCCTTATTTGCATAATTAATGACAAACAGAATTAATACAGCAGTTTTAAAGGGTAGAATCATTTGGCGGAGGTATGGGTCGTGGAACTCTAGTTGAACTTTCTGAAGCTCGATGTTTCTGACTTTAATAGGGAGAAGAGATGCTGCCACAGTGAGCGTAGTTCAGCGCCTAGAAGTGGTCAACGGCCTTGCACTGAGCAAACTTGTTAAATGAACAAATAACTTATTGATGGATTGTTATGAAGTTTGGTACATGTACATGGTTTGGTTTGAACTATCAAAGAAAGCATACTTTTTGAGGCCCTAGGTGCCATTACAAAATCTTAAGCTCAGTTTTGGTATCTAGTGTGGTAATGATCTTTTGGTTGCAAATTGTGCTCAGGAAAAAATATGTTTAGGGCAGCTACCAGCTTTCTTAGGAACTGCAGCCCCATCCCCCCCACCTAAGTAAACCCCTGGAATCATCAATAAATCTATATCATGGTAAATGACAAACTATTTGTTGGCAAAGGCATGGAGTTGTGCAAATCTAGTCTTCATTTAGGAAATTCAACACACAAGGAACCAAACCATAATTAGGATTAACACAGTATTTATTTTCTTTAACATCTCTACATACAAGTCTCTCTCAAAGGAACGTAAGGCCTATGGGGGAACAAAACTAGATACCATTCTGAATCTCTCTTACAAAAGTCGCTGTGGAGACCCAGAATACACACACAATATGCCTAGGGTAAACCTTACACACATCCAAGCCACGAGCAAAACTGCCAGGAAACACAGTTTCTTTCTTCTATGTACATTGCAGGTAGAAATTTACACTTGCCCATGCTGGTTTACCCGATGATACTCAACAGCCTACCCGTGTTGTTTCTACTGGCACCTACTTCACTACTCACATGACTGAGCTACACATGTAATATTGACAACTTGTTAGCTTTGTTTGGATCACAAGTCCACCCCATATCCCCACGAGTTATACAAAATAAGACAAGTCTCTCCTTTTCTCTCTTTGTTGGTACATGGCAAAAAGTGCATCTTAAAATATAACAGCAATAACGTTATAACTTTCATCCATTTATTTGAATATAGTACACTTTGTATTCTTTATGGGTTAGCGCCACATGCACTGTACAGGCATTAAAGCAAGCTGCAAACAAGTTCTTCCATTGCAAAGTCACACAATTATCTATGTTGTTAGATCAGCCAGAAATACACTCAACCATCACTGTCCAAACTGAGGTAAAACAACGGTGGAAACAAAAAAAACACAAAACTACACTGCACCCCATCTCCCTGAGTAAAACCAAAAGTACATTACGTCTGTTCAAACTATAACTACATGAAAATGTCCAAAATCCCATGTGAAAAAGTACCGCTTCACTCACAACAGTGTCAACAGTCTGCAACCTACTTCACAACTGAGCTTAGAGCCTACTGATCATAACCTTAACTTAGCTTCCTGTGCCCCTGCTAAAACATCAAGGATTTCATCCTTTCTTTAACGCAAATGAGAATAAATTCTTCTTTTTACCTCAGATTTTCTTTAATTATCTGATTGAAAGATAAGAATAATCCCAGCAAGAGGATTTATCTTGCCTTCCTACATCAAATAGATGCAAATAATTACCCAGAATTTTGCTAGTTACAAGTCCATAATTTATTAGCCACAAGATAACAAAATAATCTTCCTGACGTGCTGTGCTGTTTCCTACGAGGAGTGCTGATCTAGACGGTTGGCTGGACAGCTCCCAAATCTCAGATTCTTGAATCTTGTTGGTCCGTTAGCCAGCTACATTTTGACAGTTTGGATTTGTATCCATGTGAGATCACACAGTAAAGTCAGGGTGAGGGTGTGGCTGAGGTGTGATTGTAAAGCTGGGGAAATGGAATCAGTAAATGACCTCGTATATTGTGGCCTTCTTGTTGCCCAACCCAGTGACAATGAACTTGTCGTCTTTGGACAGGTGGCAGCATAGAATGCAAGCCCTTTCTCTGGACTGCAGTTAAGAAAAGATAGGAAGAGAAAGGAAAGAAAGTAGAAGAACTGGATGGGAGGGATCTCACTTTCAGACCACACACCCTGCCTGAACCTCTGTGTTATACCTCTGTGTCACTACTTTCTGTCATTTCACAGTGGGGCCCTTCAGTAGATGACTTCGTAAAGGGTAGCTTTCCTGTCGCCTGAACCCGTCACAATGTACTTGTCATCTGCCGATATGTCGCAGCACAGAACCGAGGATGATTCTTTGGACTGGGGGAGAAAGGACAAGAACAAACAACACGTCAGACACAGAAAGCATTAGGAGACTGATAACACTACTGCGACCCAACTGTCACAAAGAGCAAATCTTGATGACTGGCTTGTCAATGCAAACTCATTTTGAGAACCATATTTGTTGTCCCCAGCGTAAAACAGGCGCTGAGTTTTAGCGACCCCGTCTCACACTGACTGACAGAATCCAATTATTTTTGATGGTACGAGATCATGTGCCACCTTTGGGGATGGTCCCCAGGCAGACGATCCAATCAGTGCGCTTCTGGCGCACGCAGACATGCCAGTCTCTAGGGTTTGCTGCGGTAAGAATCAGTCTCCCCGGGTCAACATCAATGGGATGGCAAAAAAAATGCATGCATCCAGCATTTTGGGAGATTTGTTGCCATGACAACATGCTAATACCACCATCATGCTGATTCCCACAGGTGACAGGTACATAGTACATTGTTGCCTGCGCAACTCTGGTGGTTGGCTGTTTGGCAGCATTGGGACTTGCACCCTCAAGCCAATTACACAACAATTACCAGTTTTTCGTGCCAGAACTCTGATGGGGGCTCTCCAGCTGCCTTTTGATGATCTACACCACAGTAGTGCATGTTGAACCCCACCTCTTGATACTCAATACTCTATTCTAGTATTGACCAGCCTGCAAGTGCTGACACCCTAATATCCTACTAAATTAGCAAATTCCTGTTTAAGTATGCGACTACCTCACAGATCCGAGGTTATTGTTTGTGCTCTGTAATCAATCTGACAGAATGTCTTGGGGCCCGTAAAATACGACAGATGGGCATAAAAGGCAACATTAACGTCATACATAAATATTGAATTATCCACTCCGTCCCCCAACAATTGGCAGCAAAACTACTTCTTTCATGCGATATGCATGCCATGCTGTATCCCCCCGGAGTGCCAGAAATGCCCTGCATGTAAGGCGGCAAAACTGCACCCTCTATTGCGTGCGAGGTCTCACCTGGAATATACTGGCGCCATAAGGAGTCCTCCAGGCATTCAGCAGGTTGTCCTTCCCAGTACTAACAAACCATTTGCCTGTATAGATGAACACACATCCAAATTAAGTGTCATGAATAGTGCATGGGGGCAACTGTCTGGGGACCTCATTATCCTTTATAGCTACATGATCAGGCAATGGCCAGGGGTAATAAATTTTAATGCCCCTGCAAACTAATGTCCCGGGCAATGCAAATGTGTGCAAGGAGACAGAGTAATGCAGGCATAATCAGCACTAAGCCTGCTGACAGGTCATCTGCCTGAACTTTTAGGCAATTACTTGATAAATCTGTTTCTCTTTAATGAATACCAGGTACATGTACATATGATTCATAGAACACAATGCTGTCAAACAAGTGCTCACAGCAGATCCTGCTCCTTGTTGTTATCTTTTTTTCTAATTTCTATACAACTAGTTCTTTCTTGCATGGCTTCCAGACATATTTGCATGTGTATGTAGGACAAAGGGTCTCACCGCAGTATGCGAACTTGAGTGACAAGACACAGCTTTCGTGCAGGTGCAGCTGGTACTTGTCTGGCTTGGTGTGGTGGAGAACCTCCACGTTACTGCTCTCCATGCTGTGGACAAACAACAAACATTGAGCAATACACCCTTTCAGTAATTTTGAAATTATAAATGTTTCCTATGAGAACATTCTACAAATATATTGACATATTTTCTTGTGTTTTAATTTTATCTGATTAGCCAATGTAATAAACAGACATTACTTCCAATTAAAGAATACAAATTATCTGCTCCATCAGCATGTTTTAGTATCAAAGAATGTGAGTGCACATCTCAAGGCTTACTTGCTTTCAACAATTGAAGCATAAAAAGCTGAGGATGTATGAATACTGACCCGACAGCCAGCCACTCTCCAGTGGGACAGTAGCCCAGCGAGAAGATCTGCGAGGTGAAGTCATGTTGCTGTAGCTGCCGTCCCTGGAGGAAACATATACACTTGATTTGGGCCCTTTCATTTCATTTCTGCTGGATATAACTCCACAACATCTTCACTGTTATCAGCTCACGAACAGCTCTCAAACCAAACCCAAGGCCAAGGACAAATTGCTGTGAAAATCAAGCAATTTTTCTGGATCCGTCCTATAATTAAACATTTCATCAAAGAGGCAGCTAATAGAAAGCCCAACTGAAGCAACAAAATTTGATGGGAAAGAAATCCTAATAGGCCACTCCAACATGAGGCAACCTCCTCGTGACAGAACAGTGGGAAGTCTAGATACCACTCAAGCCTAACAAATGCTTGTATCTCAAGGATTTCACTTCACGACGGAATGGGTACAGGCAATAAAGCTAAACCAAAAAAGGGGTGGATTTTATGAAGGATTTGCTTGCAGCATAAGATATGGGGAGCACCCAGCAAAGGCTTCAAATCTTGACAGGAAAAAGTAATAAATATGTGGAGAATGCTCCTATGGTTGTCCCACCTTCTGGCAAGTACCGAAGACGCGAATGAGGCACAGCTCAATACTCAATCTTTAGACATAGCCCTTGGCAGTGTGACTGGTGGGCCAATATCAAGCCTTGACTATACATCATTGCGATTCTCCCAAATCATTATGAAATGACATGCCCAATAGAAAGGCTGCATGCAGTGGCTTTAATGCCTGTTCTGATTGAAACTGAAGGCAAGACAGATCTGCAAGGATTAAATCAGACTTCAGTGCGTCCGACTGACTAATGCAGCCCCATATGTCTCTGTCTGGGTGGGCTGAAACTTGTACAATATCTGGGATTGGGAGTAGGGGATGGCAAACCAATAACAGGCGTCTTTTATCCCCCGCAGCTAATGCAAATTGGATTTTGAATTTAACGTTTCGGGTCGCACCAAAGCCTGTCCCCGGGAAATCTTTTTCATGTCCCTGTTTCCTCCGATTTGATGAATGCAGGATGTTTAGGAAAATGACTAGAGGTTGTGCTGCTGCATCAATTTTTCTTTCTGGTAACGACTTGGAAGCAGCAAGAGCTGAATACTGATTACATGAGGCCTGTTTTACAATGGTGGTGTTCAAGACTGCAGTTTGAACAGTAAAGCACTGCTTTCAAATTTCCTTGCGTAGAAACCAGAAGAAATTTTTAGATGCTATCTTGTTTTTGCATGGAATAACAAAACAGGGTCAATCTTTGTAAGTCTACCAAACATGAACATGAACATGTAGAAAACATAGATGCTCCATACCTCTCTGAGGTCCCATGATCGTACGGTGTTGTCCAGACCACCTGTCCACAACTTGGTGCCATCGTGTGAGATATCAATACAGCTTGCACCATCAGTGTGCCCCTGGAATTGTCTGGGAATACAAGATGGGAGAATTATTATGTAGAAACAGGAAATGCAATGATACAAAGCTAAAATATACAAAGCTTTAATACATCGACTTCAATTTCTTCAATTTCAACGAGAATCCAAAACGTTGAAAAGCAAACTATTATCTGTCTAATGTCAGTGGGAAGGTGTTTTACCTGACAAGTGTCTGGTTGTGCAGATCCCACACTGCAATGTTTCCGTCACTGCAACAGCTGAAGCACACCTTGCTGTCGGGGCTTATAGCCAGGGCGTAACATGCTGGCGCACTGGATGTCAACTCTGCTTTGATGCGTGGAGTCGGCGATGCCAGGTCCCAGATGGACAGAGTGCTGGCCTCGCCACCAACCAATAAGGTGCGGCCGTCCGGAAGAAGTTTGCAGGACCGGATGTAGTTGTCACGCGTGAGACAGTCCAGTTGAGAAACTGGGTTCTTGTTGCTAGGTTGGCTTATGTCCCACACTTTCACACAGCCCTGAAGGACATGGCAGAAAAGCCAGTAAGTCAGTGTCCCATGCCTGAAAGGCCACACCAATTACGAGTCAGGTTTCTTGGACTTTCTATGGAAATTTGGGGAAGACTGGGTGAAATGGATGTGGGGAGGTTAGAATGAAATCCAATGTTTGGGCCTTTTTGTTTTGACTAGTGAAAGAGTAAGACATGAGCTCCTACTGTTCCTTTTGAATCACCTTGGGCTGTGATGATTCGTCATGATGGTTCCTTGTACCCTCTCAATATATGAGAGCAATTCAACACATGTACTGTTCAATCACAGCATCTAGCTAGCAAAATGCTCTAAGCAGATCTGAGAGCCAAATTTCCATAACATGTTGCCACAGCAAGGCATTAAATCCAAGAAACATAAAACTTGGTGTGGCCTACTAGGAGAGGATGTGAAAACAATACATGTCATACTGTAGAGTAGTATTTAATGTAAAGAGACAAGACAACACAATGGAGTTTATATCTTTAATTCATCTTAAACTATACAACATCTACAGCCATCTTGTCTGTCTAGTGGAGCAGGTACTGAGATGGCGTACACAAATTTAATGGCATTCTTGGCCAGACAGTCTGCAGATCACCATGGATGGGATAGCTACAAAATGTTTTCTCATGTCAGGTCTTTTGCATCCACAAGAGTCGGACAACCTACATAATCAATACAGCGCACCGCAGATGAATTGCTATGATTTTATCAACAACAGTCGTGTGGTTACTTTCCGATGTCCCATTCAGCCTACTAAATGACTTCATTACAAGAGAACAGGCACCACAGATCTGGACAGAGATACTGGATTTTCCCATTTCTTCTACATTATCAGGCAGGGACGTCAGTAAATCGATAGTCCTTGCCCAAACAGCACTGGTGCACTGGTTTATCAACCAACTTAGGTCATGCCTTTTATGCTCCTCAACAAAAATACCAATACATATAAATATAGACAGATATACATAAATACAATATACAACTAGGAAGATATCTCATAGACCTATACACTATTTGCTCTATAATTGTTGCCTTCTACCATAGACACATAATGCATAACAAATGGCTGTGATCAGCAAGATAGTTGAGACACTTCAATTCTGGACAAGCCATGCCTGCTTGCTTTTCTGTACGTGAGGTTGTTTTATAGCAGCAGAATATGGTGGAAAAATATTAATTCAGCTCCTTATTTTGGGTGTTCGCCATTTGGTTGGCAACCATGGTAGTAGGCACTGGTCTCGGTCTTTGCTATCTCTCCTGTGCTAACCTTTCCGCCGGTGTAGATGTGGCGTGGGGGGTTACTGATAGTCACGGCACACACCACCTCCCCGTGGTTCAGGGTGTTGATCTGCCGTGCATGGCGGGGGATCCCGGGACCGATCAGCGCATCCGGAGGAAAAGGGACGGGCTGCATCTGTCCGTCAGCACTCACGTGGAATGAATAGGCCCTGTAGTGGAACACAAGTACATTAGTCAAACAGCTCCTGAACATGAAAGTGCAGAGTTGGGTGGGTCCAAAGAAAAGCAGAAGAGACACAGTGTAGACTTACGGTTTCCCACCAGGGATGGAGGCAAGGCTTGGGGGCAGAAGTGCTGGGGCACGGGCATGTGGGTGGGGGTCAAACCCAACCTGTGGACACAGGAATAATGTCAGAAGAGCAGACAATGATATCAAAGTGACGAGTCTCTGCCTTTTCTGTTTTACCATATTATACAAGTATGCACCCCGATTAAAAATATGCCAGAGAAAAATCTGTGGGACAGGTAAAATGTAAAAAGTCAAATTAAGTATCCATCAATCTAAAGCACATTTTGAACTGAATGAATTCAAATCTAAGATATCTTCTTCTCTTCTCCCAGGCAATTTTGCATCCATCATTGTCTCTACAAATTCTAAAGCTCATAAGTTACAAGAAAAGAAGAAATGTCAAACACAAAAACAATGTGTATAGTTTTGCATCCTTCCTAGAAATTTAACACCACTTTGCTCTATTGCAGGTCCTTTTCCCACTTATCCATGCAGTAACCTTAACTTTGGCAACAACTTCCCTTTTGAATTTTGAAAACTTTAAAAAGGGCACACTTCATTTGAGAAAATGCAGTACTATATTAAAGGTGAATACATGATTTCCAACAAGCCACACTTCAACTAAGAGTAAGATTCTATTTACCATTGATGATCATGCTAATTTTGTAATAAACTTCATCCCTATGATCAACTTGGGACAGTGCCATTTGGAGAACAGTAGTTGACAAGATGTGAGTTAGCTATATAAGTCATATTCAAATTTATCTATTTGCAGACTTACGCAGCTCTCAGTTGAAACAAATTTTGCCTGCAAAGTTTAAGCAATCAATCATATTCCTGCTGTCATTGTTCAGAGACAGCATCAATCAGCTTTCTAGATCATGACAAGAGACTTATCATTAGAAACTCAGAGGCTTTGTAGATTTTCATTTGTCTGATGCTATATTGGTGCGTACCATGGGGTTGCGTCCGTAGGCATTGTTGAACTGTGGTGAGATGCTGTTGTGCATGAGGCTATTGGAGTAGGCCGACGGGCTTGTCAGGTCGGCGTGGGCCATGTGCATCATGGGAGAAGAGTACGGCATGGCCCCCATAGTTGACAAGGGGGTGCGCAGGGCTGGAGCTGGAAAACACATAAAGAATTGGAAATGTCATTGGAGGGCCCTATATCCCCTTGCTTAAGCTTTGAAGAGAGAGAATTATTACCATAAGCAAGTGTTCAGTGTGTTATTTGTGGGGCAGGGATCACTAGATATTGGCTAAGGCAATTGGATCTGGCAAGACGTTGGTTTATCACGATTGAAAAATCTTTAGCAGACACTCAGGGGCACTATCGACTGGTATTGACTGTACCTTTATGTAAAAGTGTATTGGACTGCTTGGGTTATTGATTTACTTCCTAATTATGGGATAGCCTTGATTTTCCCCCTCGCAAAATAACATTTATCTGCTGCGATCCGAATCGATCTGGGCAGGTGCAAATGACAATCCTGCACGGAAAGCATGCCAAGCACATTAATTTCCAGGACCAATTTCTCTCCAAGGACCCAATTAGGCGCCATTTCAGCGAGGCATAATCATAGTGATGTGAGCAATTGTGAGCCACACTGCAGAAACAGATGGCACCATCATGAAGGTACAAAGCCGCCGAGGGTTGGAACATTCCAGCTCTGCCCATCTTCTTCTCTTTGGCAACACAAATGGACTGATCACACCACTACAAAGCCAGCAAGCGCCAGAAGAACCTTTCCCAAGAGAAACAGCCTCAAGCCACTACGTTTCAGTCACTGTGGTGTACCCAGATCAATGAAGTCTGGATAATATTTTTTCTGAAAGTGCTAACTTCTTTAAGTAAAATCTGTTTGCTGAAATGTGTGCTACTTTGTTGCCCATGTCTTTTCAAGTTCTACCACCTTTGTGATAGTTTGATCTTTTGATAGCTTGATCTTTAGGATCAAAGTGGGTCTGAAAACTGCATATTCTGGGCACAAGGCCTTCCTTCATCTTTGCTCCTTTACCTAGCACTAGCAGTTCAACAAGTCACACCCCAATAGACAACATAAGAACCTAATCTCCTTTGAGGGGCATGCAGTGAAAATCCCCAGGCTTTTCACTGGACAAATCTGAGATAATTCCAGTTTCCAGGGGGAGAAAAATATTTTTGGAAGTGATCAGCCACATGGATGAACAATGATTGAGCCATGTTTGGGTAAGAGTTCAGCGCCACTGCATCTGAATGTGGAAACACCCAGGAAAATAGCTCTACTTAGGGGGCGATTCTGCAAGGGATCAGTGGGCTGAGCGTGCAAGGAAAGCCACCATTCAGGCATGACGGAACCACGCTCTTCAACAGTAGAAACCAAACACATGCAGCCACACAATGGATGAAGAAGTGCCCAATGCATGGTAGGTTGCCCAAATAGTCTTAGCAAAATAAACAAAGCAAAAGAGTGAGCTTCTCTGACAAAAGCAGTCTGTTTTGTGTACAGATACGGTGGGGGCGGTTTGGTTGTCTCTTCTTCCATTGTTAGTTCACCAACAGTTGAGTCACCAAAACATTCCAAGGATACTGCTGGTCAATCCATGCATGTGGGTAAATACAACCACTGCTGGCCTGATCCCATCTTAGACACACAAGACTAACAGTCCCTGCATTCCTGAAATGGGCTGCTGGTTTTACCCTGAGGTGTAGACTTCTGGGGACGCTAGTCAATTGTCTCTCTTTTCCATGGTCTTTACAGTGTAGTTAAAGTAAGAATAAAATTCCAGGAGACACACCAAGAACTTCACATCAGTCCCACAGTGCTTCACTTCCCATGAAGAACAAATTTTCACACAAACATGTCATGCAAACCTAGCATGAAGTAGGTCTGAATGATGGTAAGTAAACAGTGGGTCATGCCATTTGACATGTGCTAGGGGTGAGCACTTCTAGTTCACAGGAAGTGGCACACTTACAAATTGTACCTATTGGTGGAGCCTTGCCCATAGGTTTGCCAGAATGTCCAGAGGCTCCAGGTGTAGCACTGCCGCTTGGGGTCGGGGAGGAGGGCTTCGACACTGGTGTGGTAGATTTTTCCACCTGTTAGGACACATAAAAACAACAAAATACATTTAGTAAGTACTAGGTTCACAAAAAGAGTTAGAGCAAAGATATGTTTGTGAAATTTCAACTATTTCATTAAAAAAATGAATGGTCCTGCACTCACCTCCTTGTCTTTCCGAGATGAAGGTGTGCTTCCACTGCTAGCGACACTGTTTGGGCTTTCTGGCCGCTCCTTTTTTGGAGGACGTGACTTATCCAAGCCATTTTCCCGTGGGGAGTGGGTCTCATCATTGCGTGGCGATGGTGGATCCTCATTGGACACATCCACCACAAGGTTGTCATCACTCTTCTCGCCTTCACTATCCTAATGGTGAGGGCAACAATTAAATGAAAATTACATTATCCAGTCTGAGTGAGTTAACTGAGAGATGACGCTTGGCTTCTTTCTTAGAGGCCACTCCTCCTAATCTCAATAATGTCTGGTGGTGACATTTTGTTTTCAAAGATCTGGCTTTCTCCAGCTTGAGTGAAGACTCAAACAAAAAAGTAACCTTTAAACAATAACAGTTTTTGTATTACATCCATGGCTTTTTAACTTTTGTATTTTCTGATGATTTACTTACCCCAGAGTCTTTCTCATCCCTTTTTCTCTTACTGCTGCTGCTGCTAGCATTCTTGTCACGGTCATTCACATGATCTGGTGTACGGAACTTCTCACGATCGGAACGGTCGCGGTCGCTGGGAGACAGGGAATTCTGGGAAGGAAGATGAATGGAGGTGTGAATTTCTAAGAGAGTACTTGATGCATAGCAATCAGCAGTGTTTTGATACTGTCTGAGTCACAGAACAAGAAGCAGGCATGACATTGTGACTTTGTTTACAGTGTAATGCCACTGGCTCACTGACTATGTTCATGGTCTGGTGGGAGGCAGTCTTGTGTGGAACCGGAAGAGCTAATTGGAAACCGCCTTGAAATGCTAACATGTTTGTTGGTGGCCACGCTAGCCTGCAAACCAGCCTCTGATACTTGAGTGAGCACCTGGCCATATGTTACAAGAATGGCATGAGAATTGACAAAAAATGGGCAATATCTTCTCTTTTAAGCAACATCAGATGGTGATAGGGCAAAGTTTATTCAAGCTGAGGGGAGCATCTGCATCAGTTAAGTCTATCAAGAGGACAGGATGACTCTTTGCAGCAGCTTGCGAACCCTTCAGCAGGCAATTCTACACCCTTTGTTCTCTCTCCGGAGGTATTGAGACAGGTATTTAGAAAGTGCCAAGCTTTATTCTTGCCCATCGAAGCCTGAAATAGGCTGGCCCCTGGTTTACATACCCACGGCATTGCCTCAACGCACGGGTGCAGAACCAGGGGGGTCAACAGCTCTTGTAAGTGAAACGTAATACCCTCTGCTCGATGACATATCGTACAGTCTACATGGCGCAGGTCCTTCTGTGTGCTTATCAAGCGGAACGTACAACACCCAAGTCAATGGTACTGTTTAGAGGGTGGATTGATTTTCCATTGCACAAGGCAAGGACCAATACAGACACTATCGAGTTTCTGCACTGAGTACACAGTAATCAGACACGGAAGGATTACAAAACTCTTTTGCAAGTTTGACTGTTTGGACAGGTTCGGATGGCAATTAACAAGGCTTTTAGGGTGTCCTAGGAAAACAAGAGAGAGAAAAGGGGTGCATGCAGGATGACAGTTGTTTAAAGTCAACCACAACAAGAGTGTCCTGTATAAACACTGTATTATTTGGAGCGGAAATGACGTGCAGTAATGACTACGTTGCACGCCATTCATGCCATGGATGGGGTATCACTGCAAACCCAACAGCGAAACGGAACAATAGGTGACAACATGCGGTCACACATGGCACTTCTCCTAACAAAGGCTTTGGGCCCCCATCACCAGCAAACACCTAGCAAAAATAACAATCTCGTTTTTACACCCTGTGCCGACAGCGTCAGCCTGTGCAAACATACCACCCAGCCCAAACATTTGCCTCTTTCCATCCTTGAGAAAATTGCAAACAGAGGGGCTGTATACTGAATCCACAAAGGCACGAAATGAAAGGAACCCTCAGGAAGCCCTGAGTACACGCACCTTGGCTAAGGTATCCAAACAGAAATAATTCCTGCTCAGCGGAAAGAGGCCGCAATTAAAAGAACACAGTGCTAGTCAAATATAATCAACAAACACAACACACCAGTGCTTTTTTTCTCCCTGGTCTGAATAACCAGAGCAAACATCCCTGGGTAAACTAATTTTTCCTTAGGAGAATGGAGGGGGCTCAATTTTCAGACAAATAAAATGGCAAGGTAAACCCAGGCATCCATAGAGACATGCAGCATTACATCAACAATGTTCCAGCTAACCAACTGAGCCAACAAAAGCAAGAAAGGCATTTCTGGGACACAAGGCACTGACAGATCGGTAAACAGGTGATAAGGCCAGGCTTTCATTCAAGGTGGAGACAGCTGTGGCAGGACGCTTGCTAATGAGCGCAGACAACAAACAGATGAATGGCAACTTCTCCTCCCTGGAGCCCTCACCACACAATTAGCTCTTTGACTCCAAGTTCATCAGTCAAGTATGGGTTGTAGTCCCAGTAACACAGGCCCATAATCCTCTGTATATTCATGATTCAATTTGGATGCCTCTGCTGGGCAACCAAACAAAAGTTGCCTTTCCAATCCTTTGGGGCCGAAGGCTGTTATAGCATAAGATTTGATAGGACAAAGTTTTCCAACAACATTGAGAACATCCATTGTCACGCACTGACAAGTCATCATCCCAAATTCAGCAACCTCACAACCCTAGTGAGACAAGTTTACTTTTGTTAACTTCAGTTCATGTAATACTGTCTGTTCGAAAGCAGCATATTCATACCTGGCCTCATTAAAATTCAATACACACACACTGTCACGGTCTTGGAGGTAGATAGTGCCTTGCAACACATTGCACTAAGGGAAATAACCCTGCCCGACTTCTAACACAATCAGAGGCATGAATGCACCTTAATGCTGTCATTACCTGGCTGACTGAGCCTCAAAGCAGCCCTGGTAAAGGCCAACATTTTACACCTCATGGAAATATGTACAGGGGACGGGGGCATTGCCAGGCCTTTAGGGGTACATTTGACGGCACAAAAGCTGGTGCGCACCCCAGTTGCATTTGCATCACCCATTTTCGGCCTGCTTACACTGAAACTGTTAGTGGAGCGTGATGGTCTCATGATCGGCATTTGCATTTGACTTGCAATGTGGCTCATGGCGCCTGTATTTATTTCCTTTTGATTGTGACAAGAACTGATTCTGAATCTGATTCAAAATTTTTGCTGGCTTTGTCTGACTGAGTAACCTATTAGTATTACCATCAGCAACTGACATGGAACCTTTGGTTGCATAATCCCTTCCATCAACGACATCAGCAATTGATTCGTGCATAATCATACAGCCAACACAAGAGTACACATTAGAATTAACAGAAGGATTTTTGTTGTATTGTTATTTGTACCTGCTAAAGAGGATTTAAGTGCGGTTACAGGTGATATAGAGGTGAGCAGATGTCCACCCTGCTCACATGATTTCCCTGGTGGTGGGGGGTGTCAATTGGGTAGAGCAATCAGCAGAAATGGCCTTTTAATTATACAGAGTGATGGGGCACCTCTACAGTGGTGAGCTGTCACACAAAGGACCCGGCTTTTTTTCAGGTGAATTAGCCCAGTCAACAAGCTGAGCCCACCCTCTCCACAAAAGGAAGCCCTGAATTCACAAATGGATTATTCTATAAGATGCCATGCATGCTTGAATGCCTGCCACTGTTCAGTGCAGCCTGGCTGACTTTATCTCCTATTCAGTGTCAAACAATCTCAGGCCAGTACAAGAAAGGCAGACAATCTAGGAAAAATGAATCTGTGTCATGCAAATCTGATGCCTGATTTACATCAGCAAATAACCTCTTGAGTCCTGAATTTGACCTCCTGTTTTCTTTAACACAGGAGACTAGTATTACAGATTAATTATTCCCTACTGAGGGAAGACCCAGGGGGGCTTAATTATTGCCCTGCAGCAAACAACACAACCTGATAAACCTATTCAAATGTAAACAGTCCCGTGAAAGGAAACAACTGGCAAAGGTGTCTGAATCAATCACCTATCAGCAAGAAGTACCCCGCCCTTCCAGCCTGACAACACCTCCCCCACCCTTGGCTTTCACACATTTTCTTTCAGGTAATAAGACAATGATCCATCAGAGTCAATTTTGCCTGCTCATGCATATGTCATTATGTATTGGCAAGCCCTTTCTCCTAAACCAGACCACTTGGATAAATAAATTAGCAACAGTTTGAAGCTTAGCTCATAATCCTAAAAATTTAATGTCTTGTAACACTTTCAGGCCTGTCTATAGTTGACTGAAGTCTTCAGCTATGACATTTAACGACTTGTTTAATCCCTTATTCACAGATGACTATCTGGGAAATCTCTTTGTCACCGTTTGTGCACTCACTGTCTATACTTAAATTTGATTGGCACTAAATGTCAGTACAACAAGACTTAATTTGTTCTGAGGAATTTGTATTTTACATCCTAATAGGCTCATAAACAAAACTCTGTGTTTTTTCCATTAACAGCAGACCTACAGCGAATACAGGTTACTGTATTTGAACAAGGTTGATTGATAATGTTTGCTTGTGTTCCATCTCAAATGCTGGCTCTGTATATACACAGGGCAAGCTGCAGAGACCAGGGTAAATACAGGTCGGAATGTGCCAAATTTCTCATCACTCCACTCGCAGTGCCAGTGATTTTTCCACCGCAGCTCTAAATTTCACAGTATGAGTCAAACAGCAACCCCCAGTGTACCTAGCATACTTTTAACTGCAGTGCATTTGACAGAGAGGCAGCCAATGACAAACAAACACCAAATCTCTGAACACATATTTGACAACACCAGACCTCCAATAGACAGACAACATTGACAGAGAAAACAAACGCAACTGTGAGGGGGAGAGAGAAAAGTACCCACACATGTATCTGCTAAATATCGTATACACATAGTATGTTTTACTTGTTGACAGGCTTGCCCTAATTGCTTCTGTTAAAAGACAACATCTGGCTCCAAATGTCCACGGCATTTTCTAAACATATGGGACATAATGATGAGACTTATTAACAATGTAAGCCAAATCAAAATATTTGTTGAATAACTTTGAGTATGTTGCAAAGCTTTTTTTCAGCAGGCAAATCTCTTTGTCCCAAAGTGTACAGAAATGCAAATCCAAAGTGCTAAGACTGGTTGGGAACATCTGTGAAAATAAACCGCTGCTGGCAGCCCAGATTAGGTTGGCATTACACAGACTCTAAACATTCCACAAATGATATCCATCCACACTTTAGGGATGGGAGGGGCTTCATTGAGATGATTCAGAGCTCTTAGTCACATCATGATGCTACTGTTTTCAAATGGGCATTAGCTCTTTTATAGTGCCAGCCATAAGCACATTATACCAATTCCAATGATAGTAAATAATTCAATCAAGCCTTCTAGAGCCCACATTGCAAATATCAAACAGGAAGTTGGGCAATTAGAGGAGAATTTCATTGGGTAATCTCAAGGGGAGAATACCAAACAAGGAATTTGACATGAACTGTGAATTCTAATTGTGATTACAAGGTAGTGTGCCATAGACAGAACTTGGTTAATAAGACCCATCCAAAATAACATTATTTTTCAGTTATCCATACTGATTAATGTTAAACATCAGAACGATGAGATCCAGCAAAGGGAACTTATATTGAGTAGAAGCTTCCTTCTTGCACAGGGAACAATGTGTGATGGCTGATTGTACTTGCCCATATCTGTCACTTCGCCCCACCGCCAGACCCATTAGAGTCAATGAAAAATGCATAAGAACGATGACCTGATGCCCCTTCATCTCGCAACAAGCAAGTAAAGTCATCTCCACCCTCTGACATTACATCACTGCCCATGCATACCATGCCTCCATTTCATGCTCACTCCAATATTGCATGTGATGCCATCATGCGATGATCAATTCCTGTTATTATCACCCATTAGCAGACGCACAGTGCGTGGAAATTCACCCAAATTATGCATCCATGATAGATGGTGGGATCACAGTTATTACACCCTGGCTCCCTCTGGGGAACGGGCCGGTAATAAGAGGATGAATATGCTCCTGATGCGGTGAAAAATAAATATTAATCTCTTGGTTTTTGTCGATACCCAGGGGACATGTATTAAAATGTCAGGCAACTCACCTGTCTCGATGGTTCTCCTGCTACAGTGATGCATCATGGGACAGGAAGTTGGAGGACCATCAGATCAATCAAGATGTCCAACACGACAACAGCAAGAAGATAAAGGGGAAAATATGTTAGTGATCTTCTCTTTGCCTTACATCTAAAAAAAATGCAGCAGTGCTGTTTAACTTGATTATCTTTCTTTATTCAGATTAACTGCACTACACATTATCTGTCCATGTAATCATGTCTTAACACCTTACATTCTGCACAAGTTACTTTCAACCACAACTGTCCAAGTCAGAATGCATGCCTACCCTCTTTAACATTCAACCGGTATATTATATGCAGACAGTAACACATTAATAATTTTTTCACAAACATTATGCACTAATATCCAACATTAACAATATAAACAAAAAATAGGAACAGTACTCACGCTTCTCATCCTTCAAGGGGTGGGGGGCTGATCCAAGTGCATTAGAGAGTGCCAGAAGCCCAGAGCCACTTCCCTGTGGGAGTCCTGGTGGCTGGAGGCCGGCTGGATGGGGGGGCATGGGGACCGGTGGGGCATGTGGCTGGTGGAGGTGCTGTGCTTGGAGCTGCTGTTGCTGTTACAGACAAGTGGGCACAAGTACAATCATTAGAGAGGTAAATCAGGGTAATTAGTCCTACACATATGGACACATCACATCACATCACCTCACGGCACAGACATCACAATACCTATGGTAGGGGAAGGGGGCAGGCTTTACAGAGATGGGGGCCAGGCAGGCTGCAGGCAATCCCGCGTCATTAGGGTAGCAACCTAGGAACACCAACTTATTTTGCACTACACACAGCGCATGCAGGAGCTAGTGTTGCTGGGTAGAATGGAACCTCGCCTAATGTTGCCACTTTTACTGGTTTGGACACAACCATGAGAAATGCTGACTTATGTAAGCCAATTTCTCAAGAAAAAAAGACAAAAACATTTCGGTCAAACTTAGGCAAGGTTCCAGCACAGTCACAAACCAGTAAAAGTGTAGTACTAACCAGAAAATGCGGGAATCCTGCCTGCTTCTGTGGGGGACAGAACAAATGAGAAAAACTCTTTTCACCAGGAGGTGTGAGGAGCCACATCCACATTCAACACAAGGAAGCCAAGAAAAATTCACAGCAAAGTGCCAGGATGTTATGTGCACACAGAAGGGTAATGTTTAACAACCTCAGAGTCAATCCATGCCAGGAATCTGGCATCCAAGGTCCGCTAGTAAGACAACGAGTAACAGCACACATTTTAACATAAAGGCTTCAGTGAGAGCTAAAGCACTCGAAGCAATTTTGTGTATAACCATCATGTCTCCTCTCTATTTTGCTTGACCTTATAAGTGTTAGTGGCTCCATTACCAGATAAAAGGGAACCATGTTAGTAAGAGAGACTAGAAGAAGGTAGGAAGTCACAAATTCCACTATAAGAAGAACATGGCATCAAAGTACCACCACTTTCTTTTCACATGTTTTGAAAAGCAACAGCACACTTTCATTCTCACACGTTGTCTAGTGTTAGTGATACAGAATTACATCACACTACAGCATGAACTGCAAAAATTAACTACATAAATTTCCTCCTGGATTTTGGTTGCAGGTTATTGAGGTTTTGTCATAGGTGGCATTCACCACATATGCGTGAAAAATAACAATTACATATTTATGATACATATTGACACGACAGTGCAACAGAAATTCATTAATGAGACAGGAAGCTCTTATGAAAATGACGCATTTCAATACCTCCTGCTTCAAAGCAAGGATCTATCAGAAGAACCCACTCCTGTTCTTCCTGTAATTTCTTTCCAAAGAGGTGTAAATCTGGGTTTATTCAAATCTCCAGTGCTTGCTGAGTAATGTTATGTAAGACTGCACCGCGTTGGCAGCAGAGTTTTGGTCTTACCCCTATGATAGCATTCAGTTCAGTCATCGTGACCTGCTTCGCTCTTTCCACTGCCGTGGCAACCTGCTGCTGATGCTGTAGGAAACACAGAAATAGAGAGAAAAACTGTTCAACTCAGAGTATGACGGGGCAATTCAAGCACTGAAATCTACATCATGAAGTACCATTGATGGTAGTGGAGAGTTCTCCACATGTGAAGTGAATCCTTTGGTGCTGGACACTTAAATCCACAAGAACCTGAGTATTGCACACTTACACCTTACTCCAATCCTACTTCTTGCCAAGCTTGCCTTTAATTTTGAAAATTGTTGCATGTGGAGGGCATGCATGAGAGAACTTGTCCAAAGCAGTCTCCTGCTTGAGAGCAGGGTAATTCCCATCCCCTATGTACTTCAATGGTTTGAGTTCACTCCAACTTATAACAGCAATTGCACAGTCTCCAACAGCCTTTTATAGAAGTAATCCAAGTTGAATGACACCACTTAAACCTGGGTCACCCCCACCCAGAACGAAAAAATGGTGGCCTTTCCATTGGATAAGCTACTTACCTCCTGGGAGAGGAAGGGAATGACCTGGGCACAGATGGCATTTAACCGCTTGGCAATCTCCGTCTGCAGCAAGGAAACATGGGAAGAGAAAGTCATTAGTTAGCGACAGCAGTCATTCATGGTCTAATAGTCATCGCTGCAACGATCCGCATCTCTCCTACACAGCTGGGTGCCCACGATGAATCTACTCCTCATCCGGCTTGTTGAATATTTATCGGGGGTTTTCAACAGGATTCGCAGCCGTGAAATGGCCTTTTGCGTAAATCCAGCATGAAAAATATATAGCCGGATACAGACCAATGAACTTCTATTAGGATGGGGGCAAGCTGTACCACGCTGATGTGCAATAATGATTAGTGCGGCCCGGCCTGCAAACAAATATTATTTGTTAGAGTTATAATTTACTTTTCAAGCAAACATAAATCAAAGAGAAGGAAATCACCCATTTTGATTAGATTTTTTAGCAAAAGTTGTCATCAAGCTGTGCCATGTTCTCGGATATTACAATTTAATAATTCCAGGAGAAACAAAACTATAGGGATTACAGTTACATACTGATTCAAATACCAACTGGATCTGACATTTGGATGGCTGGATGTGCATCAGCTCACCCAAGCATTGCAGCAAACTACATATTAAAGATGTTTCTCTGACAAGATAAGGCATCTGGCAGGACAGAAATGCCTTGATTTCGAGCTGTCTGAGAGAGGGTCTAGTGCAGTGATCTCCATTACTGAAGAGGTCATGCACAGATGAGAAATCTTCCAGCTTTTCCTTTAACTATGCTCAGCTGGCTTTGCCCAGCTTTTCTGATTAGAGTGCATCCTAAAATCAATTGACTTGTGAACAGTGAAGCGAAAGGCCAAGTCAAGTCACTGGAATTATCGGCGCCCTTGACAAGTCACGGACCTTGTCTGGGGAATTCGGTGAGATTGGATGCAAAAGATTTGTTCATCATCCCTGCGAAATTGTATTCATGAGAAATTAGGATATTGCCTTGGGACAGCAATCTATCTTGATAATGTCTACCACAGGCCCCAGGCTATACTAAATATCCATTAAACATGTGCCTGTCAAAAATTTTCATTTCCAAAATGGATGGTCGATGTCTTGCCAGGTCTCCACGGACCGATAACATCTGAAATTTGGAGTGGTTAATATTGAATGATATAAAATTGACTTCTCTTCTTGCTATGTTGAGGTCAACATTTCTCCTGGCTGTCTGTGACATGCATCAATTAACTGGACTTTTGTCAACTCTAAAACTTAAAAGATATTTGCCCGATGACGCATTCAACTTACTTCAAGCTACAAATATTTCTCTTTTGCACACCCAACAGCTCAAGGGCACCTGCCACCCCCAGGGTTGCCATTATATCACCTTGTATATACAGATGTATTTGTGGGAGGTGAGCTGCATTAGCAATATAATGAACAAGCTTATTATTTTGGGTAAGTCCTGTTATTATGCCAGAGACTGCAGCCCCAGGGGAGGACACAGAAAAGGCAAAATGGCTCTTTTGGTATTGATGGCAAACCAATTTGATTCACAGGCCATTGGAGACCCCCAGGCTCATGACAAAAAATGGCAATTGCTCCACAGGGAAATCAGCTCAACAAAAATAGCACTTTTGTATTCAATAAAAGGGACCTGCAGATTATCTGCACCATTTGCAGATTTGTACTAAATGGGAAACTGCAAGTAGGGCCTGACGTGATTAAATGTAAGATGGGTTCTCCATTTTGCTTTGTTGATACATTTTAGAAGAACCATTGATCTCCTATTATCCAGATGGGCTCCTGCGATCGATGGCATTAGGCACAGATCCATAGGTTGTGTCATGTTATTGAGGACTGCCTACCTATTGTCTGATAGCAATGTCTAACAAGACAGGAAGGTCACTCAGTTCAACATGGTATCTGGTGCTTTATCTGCCTTTGGAGAAACTGAACTGTAAATCCATTTTTGAATGATCTTCTAAAATATATATTGAGTTGTTTTTTTTTACTGAATAACTTAGAAATATTAAGCAATGCAATAACATTGTGTTTTCTAGCATTTCTATTGTAGTATTTCACTGTGGATGGTGTGATTCTTGCTCCATATCCTCTCACAAGAAAAATACAATACAATATCACAACTCAGAAGACCACAAAGAAAGGGTGCTTCCTATCTAGTATTTTCTTTGACCACCAACACCTGCTCCTAGCATGACCCATTGCTCACATAATAGAATGATGTCATGCTCTGGCTATGATGTTATGTTACAAGGGGGAAAATTCCTCCTAAGAACACACCCACCAGTAGTGGTCATTGCTTATGTGGAGTGTGTATACACAACATACCATGCTTTCCTCTTGCTTCCTCTAGATGAGGCCATGCAAATAAGGAAACACAAGCACAAAGGATATCCTGTTTAGCCTCAACTCATCGCCACCTGATCCCCAACCACAGGGTGACCAGAAGCATTGTGGGTAAGATCAATCATGGCTCCCACTGGTGGGAACAAACCTGGTAGGGGTGTGTCTGATGAATTTTCTGCTTGCCTAGCCAAGGGACAAGTCCTATATCATCTTTGCAATGGTGCAGATGCCTGTGTCTGCCAAACAACAGTAGGCATCAAGAAATACCTGGCTTGAAACCACCCTCATGACTCTAGCCTCAAATTCAAACTAAATATACAAAAGGTTTGTTTAGAGTGATGATGAACTCCCCAGGAGGAACATATACAGTATCTACAACCAACAAGGAACTATAATTCAAAGCTTCTCTTGTTATTGATTGAATCAGTGTCCTACATGTGACCATTATACAATCTCTCTTGTTTGCAAAACAGAGAAAACACAGGAACTTAGTTAACCAGGATGAGGTACTCATCTATGCCTGTGTTCTGTAGAAGTCCTTCAAATCTCAACCTTCAAACTTTAGGACCCACTTCTGTGTTTAAGGAGGATATGCAGTCTAGAAATGTGGATGATAAGGACCATTATAAACCCTCTAAAAGGCTGCCATTTCCCAGTAAAGATAAACATCACCCTGACACAGCCATAAGTGCTGTTGAATGTTCTAGCCCGAGGTCCTACATGAATGAAAGGGTTCCACTCAAAGTACGATAATCATAGATGCCATTTTCTGAAACAGGAATTGAAGAGAAAGCGTCCACCTTGTTGGCCGTCCAATAGCGAGGGTATAACTATGAGAGCTGAGCCAGGAAAGAGCTGAGTGGTCCGCGAAACCTTACACTCTGTAGAGAGTGCATCATGTTCAGGCATCGCCTTTCTTAGCCTGCCCTCTGGAAAGGCTCTATCAATAGGTAATGTGTCTGCACCCTTGTTACCAATACTTGTTAAACTATAGGTTTACAGTGCCCCTGTGTGGCCTAATCAGGCAGGCCTCCTTTTCTTGCCTGATCTGTCACTGCTCACAAAACACCCGCACCCGCAGAGCGATCCCCTCTAAGTCCCTTTCTTCTTAATGGCCCGTCATGGTTCTAGTGATTGCACTGTGACTGCCTACAAACACTACTTTCCAGCTGCCAATGCAGCCAATAGGCCTTGGTCTGCACTTCAAGTGCAGTCAGTGTTTACATGAAGGTCTGAGTGTTTGATCGAGGAACACACGCATTCAGTGACGCTTTCCATCTGTGCAGAAGGCTGATTACATAGTAGGCAGAAAGATTAAGCTAAACTGGTCCAACTTTTCTCTGCAAACATCACCAGAAACTGAAATGTTTAATCTGTTCTAAAACTGCCCATTTTGATGCAGCAGCCTGGATTTGGAGTGGATGTGGGCACAGCTTTTGTTTGCACAGAGAGGTGCAGTGCCCCATCCTGGCGTGAAAGCTGTTTGCTCCTGTTGTTGGCAGCTCAAGTAGAGCCCTTCAGTCCCCCTTTCACACACACCGGATAATTGGCGCTTTTGTTGAGCAGAGGCTTTCTAAACACTTCTCAACTAAACGATACTTTTGGCAGTCAAATGCTAACCCAAGTAGTTGATGGTTTGGCAAACTGTTGATGGAGCAAGGCCATCCTTGCCTTGCTAAGGAACATGTAGAATACCAAGGGTGTCTGAGCCATGCAAACACTGCCATCAGTGGGACAGAGAGGAAGACAGACATACAGAACAGTTAGCTCTTACTGAGTACACAAACCCAAGACTCCTTGGAGGCACAGGAATAATATTTACTGAACAAACATCCTTGTAAAGGTCTGACAGGAGATTTGGCCACAATAGGAGGTAGAAAAGAAGGGGCTGGTCCATAAATGCACCATTGCTATAATCAGTGAAAACATTTGCTACCTGACACTAAGTCAAGGAAGCTCCTAATTTCAGTTGTATATACTATTTTATACAAAACATCCTGCTTGCAACTACCATAGATTACAACTCTTTGGCAACTGTCAAATAGCAGACACCAGGCTACTGATCTAGGAATAGAGGAATTCTTTATCATAAATTTAAGTCTTAACAATAGACCCCCACCCAGTGGTGAACCTCGCATATGGTGGTAATAATAGCCCACCTCTCCCAACAGAATAAAAGATTTCCTAGCACTACTGCTACTAAAAAGCTGCCAACTGGTGACATGTACTGGTTTCAGTGTAGCTTGAGCAGAACAACACAAATACAGCTAGGTAAATGGACCAGGGAAATCCAGACAAAGGGTTGAAATGAAGATACATCACCTCCCTAGGCAACTGGAAACTAGAAACACACCCCTGAGGCTGAGTGTATGTGTATTCTAGCCAGTAAGCATCCCATTTTCACAAGACTGAACATAGCATGGACTGCTTCTCATAGCCTGCTTCTGATCGGGTCAGGAAACTCAAAGTAAAAGCAGTGACCTTTCCTAACAGCACAGGGCAACATCCTCACATCAGTGCCTAAAGGAAAGGTCGGAAGAGGCCTTTTTTCCTAGGTCTGTTTATCTGCAAGTCCCAGAAAGGGAAATGACAGATGGTAAGAGGGAAATGTACCTTATTTGGAACATTTTCAGCCATCAGCCACAGAAACGTGTTATGCATTAGTCCTCCAGACAAACTGGCAATTTGGCACTGGACCTTTGAAGGCAGGCGGTGACCCCTGATGGGGTCTGATATGGAGCACCCTGAGGTTTTCATCATTTGGGGTGCAATATAATTACTTCAGGCTGTCAAACATTTCCCAGGAAGGGGATGCTAAAAAGTTCAGAAATTACAAACATATCTAGCCTGAGGACATAGCAGGAATCACTAATGCATGCCAGATTAAGCCGTGCTTATCAGCGTCTTTGAGGTAGCATGACAACACAACAAGGCTTTATAAAATGAACCATGTTCCTGAAATGGGAAATAAACACCAAAATCAGGCCCCTGGGGCTAAAATTATATGCTCACACACACAAAGCTCATTCAGAGTAAGATGATATGAATTATGAATATTCGATGCACATGGCTACCTTTATGATCACCCAGGGGGATAAGAAGACAAAGTTGCCAACTGCTCAAGTAGACAGAAAATATGCCACAGCAGTACCTAATTACTACCTTTGCATTCAATCCCCCATCACTGCTATTACACATCCCACTGTGGCATCCCGACTGCTCATTACCATAGAAAAATGGAAGTGTGTATACATAATAGATGCTATTAGGCATAACCATCCTATGGGGACCCAGTCATACCCCAGAAATAAATAATTCAGTTGCATTTCTAACCCACAGGGACACTACCTGTGGGGAGGTTTATGCCAGAAAGAATTAAGAAGTCTGTTTCCTTGACCTTTGACCAGAGGGACTAAAAGGCAGATGCATTAGTCTCTACAGAGTTACTGATAATTGTGAAAGAGAAATACTGGACAACTCACCTGCTTGTGCATCTCCACATTCAGTCCATATGACATCTCGTAATACTGCAGGAAGATTGGAAAAAATGATCTTGTTACTTTAAAGCAGAACATCATGAATTTTTATCACCCATGGTATGGTACAGCCAGCATAAGTTAATCAAGGGCTGGCCTCACAGGAACACACCAGGAATGGTATTCATTAGACAGGAGGTGCTGAGAGAATCGAAATGTCAGATGCTAACTCCTTCCAAGGGAGACACATGCAAATCAGGCTGTCTGGAACATTGTGTGATTTCCTCAACATGTTGTTGACATCAGAAAAATCAACTTGCAGTGTGAGAACATGTTTCAGCTTGATCTTACTTCTTAGAACAGAAATGCCTGACTGCAATGCTAAGGTAACAATACAACATTAGCCCTTTAACAATTACATGCACTAACATGTGTCCCTGTCAAGGTAGCAAAGTGCACTGCTGTCTCAGTTCCATTAATTCAATGGGTGTGTGGCTGAGCTTTACCTGGACAGCTTAGGCCTATACTAATGAGTCTCCTCTGTTGGGCAAAATAATCCTGCATTCAGGGCTAGCCGCCACCTGACATGCCATGCATACATATCCACCCACTACCCAGGTCTAGTTGCTAAATATCTCCATCTTAAAATGAGATGAGCAGCAAAAGTGTTTGCACTGCATCTAACAGTTATACGACAGCGCTGGGACATGGCCGAAAACATCATGCGTCCAATTTTGCTTGCTCTATGGAGCTGAGTGATGACCATCTAAGCAGCAGCGGATGACCTTTTGCGCTGGGAAACCAACCACCCATTCTAACCCTGTCATCCCACCCCAGGAAGCCCCAAGTAACAGATGAGAGGAAGCTATTCACCATGACATAATGGCGCTGAAGTTCTGTCTTCTCTGCTGCCAGCTTTTCATACTCCATCTTCAGGCTGTGGGATAAAAAGGATGATGTTGCTGTTAGATGAGAAGTCGGGAACGAGGAGGAAAGGCCTTGCACACAAAAAAAGCAAGGAAACCTGCCAAACCAACCATGACAATAACGAAGGTTACCACAGTTTAAGTCCATTGATTCCCTAGAATTCACACTGCGCCATGTGGATATGTTCAAAATTTGCTAGAGTTTAATAAACAAAGGTGTGCAAAAGGTTCTTGGGTCTATGTGTACTGGACCATTCAATGATCTTTATTTGCTAGGCAGATCAACAACCCCAAGCGGTTTATTTGCATATAAAATGGCTGGCTGGCTTTGTTTCCATCCCCCAAACAAGCGATAGTTTTCATATGGTGTTGTCTTGTTAGCTCGAGACCCGATCAACTCTGACTAAAATAGTTACATTTTGCTGGTGTTTCTCCGGCGAAATGCTACATTATATGTCAAGTACCACAATGACAATAATAAAATGTGCAGAACAAAGAATATTCGTGACCCCTTACGACGTACTCGTCTATTTGATGATCTCATACTCATAGGTACGTAATCGAGTCAAAGAAATGTACAGTACTTAGACATGGATGTTCTTTATAAAGCAACGGTGTACATTTCAACTAGAATTCCACTCTAACAAACAGGGTTGGATAATAGAAATCACGGTCGCAAGCCACACTAACCCAGCCAACGGGCGGGTGGAGTATTTACGTCGCCTGTGCTCAGCGGACCGCTGCCGGCGTGGCCTACCTGTGATATTGCGCCTGCAGGAAGCTGAATTCTTCTTTGATCCGGTCGCAGGACTCTGGGATAGTGAACTTGAAGGGCTGTCCCGGCTGGTGGGGAGGAGCCTGTAGGGAGAACAAGCCGCAAATTAGCGGACAGGAAAACAGAGGAGAACGGAAATAAAAGCGTGCCAACGCATCCAGCGACTAACTTCGTGGATCTGACTGCCGAAGACTTCTCTATAGAACATTGCCCAAACCAAAGGCTCCTGGTTTCTTTTCGACAACTTACGGGATGTCTGTTTTGAGGATACATCTCGCCTGGTTCGCAGTCGGAATCTGATTCGCTGAACACGGTGGACAACGGGGATAAATCCGTCTGAAAGCGGCCGACTTTCAGCCAAGCGCGCACGGTACAACTCAGCCAATGGCGCCCGGCGCCAAAGTGCGGATCCGGACACAAGAACTCCGCCGCTAGCTCGTTTCACAGTCCGATTCCCCACTCCAACAGCGATCCTTCGGTGCCGGCAGCTCAAAACCTCTGACAGGGGGCACGATCGCCCATAAACCGGCAAGAAATCGGGTTCCGGGCGGGAGCAAGAATGCCGCAGAAATGATAATTTGGTGCACGGTCTCGCTTCGCGATGTGCAAATGCCACACACAGAACACTTTCCACACGCGGTAACGCCGAGCTACAATAGGGGGCAAATACTCTGCCTTTCAAGACCGCCAATGATTGGCTCCATCAAAGATTCCAATCACAGTTAACCAATCAGTACTTGTGAAATTCCAAACCCACGTGGTATTACCACTTCCCTGACCAAGCTAGCCAATCAACGAACAGAATCTGCCACCGTTCCCCGACCACACTGAGATGTCAATCAAAGCGCGGTGGTACAGCGCTGTTGACATAGGCTTCGGGGTAACGCCCACCCCCACAGCGCTGCGCCGCGTAATTACTTCTGAATGTCATGCAGATACGCAGCAATCTGTTATTACTGGCTTTCAGCCAATCGTCCTGTTTGTTGCCACAAAATTTCAGAAAGATGTTTTTCTAAATGAAAAGCCGGCAAATGTCCTGAGCAGAGGCTTGTGATGAAGAAAGCGGTTACCTCTTGCATCTGTGCCAGACTCATTCAAGATGGTGAATTTCTCTAGGCGGCTCGAGGTTAATGTGAAACATGCCAATTTCATACACATTGGCAAGAAGATTCAGCTAGTCCTGTTTATCATATGTTTTCTAATGTATGTTGAAGAAGAAAAAACACATTAGTACTGGGGCGCTGAGCTTGATTATCGCAATCAAAAGGACAGAGCTAATTGACACGCTGTTGCGAATAAACAGTATTTTGCATCTCATTAGTTCTGCTTCTGGAAACCCAAATTGCATGGTAATCACAATAATGAGTTGCGAAAATACCGGTTCCCGCCTGTCCGGAGTTAATGCAGCCCATTGATTGGCCGCAACTGTGTTTACATTTTCACCCAGGGACACAGTTTACCCTGTGGATCGGCAATCCTCATTAGTCATTGGTTTACTTGGTCCAATACAATTAAAATAATTACCCATACCACGTGGGGCAGGGACTTCGTGCCAATGGCAGATGTTTACATTACCGACGGGTGCACACAAAAGACGGACCGTCCCGGAACGGGATCTGTACTGTGGGCGAAGTAAACGTCCTGATTTCGTGCAGTTCAAAACCAGAGGAATGCTTTCAATGTCACTTTCAATTGCTTTGCTGGAAAAACTGATAAGCACGCTTGAGTTCACAACTTAGACGGCTTAATGGGCGGCGCAATCGGACTGTGTCGGCTTACAAAGAGAATATAAATGTTTGAACACAGTAATCAATATCTAATTTCATTTCTTCTGGATAGTTCACCTGAATTATTCATACACAACATTTATCCTGATGGCAATTTCGACAACGATTTTCTACTTCATAATGTTTCTTAGCAATTTGTATCAAAAATTTTTTAGTACATTCTATCCAATAAGGACAATCCAATTTCTTATTTATCATGATATTGTACCAATGATTGGAATCTTTTCCTTCCTCCAATCCAGGGTGCCTTTATGACTCCTCCTTTCACCAGACTGGTAGACTGTACTGGTGGCATACAGAAAATCTCTTTGGCAAGACTCAATACTCGGGGAAAACATATCACATAACTTAGTCTGGTTCTCATGTTGATCCTGCCTGCATTATGATGCAGCACTATAAACACAAAAAGGCTTACAGTACACAGCATGATCCATCACTTGTTTTGGGTTGACATCTATACTTACCATGGCAGTGTGGCAAGCTCTGTGTTTTTCCACACAGTAATATTGTGTAGAATATATTACATGCTTGAAAGATACCCTTCAATAACCTTTATTCAATGCAAGGAGAAAACATACAAACTTAATTTTTCTCCATCACGATTTTCCCTGATTCCACATTTAGATTTGGAGAAACACACTGACTTCCAACTGTTATCCTCCCGGGCTAATTACTATTGATTGCAATCGTGTGGTTAGTCCCGGGTAATATTGGTAATAGCCACCAACAGCAAAATGCATGATGAAGATTGTATGTACACAGGAGAAATAATCCAATGGGTTCTGTATCCCCCAAGGCCCCATATGCCCTGGAATAAATGTACATTTATCTCCCTAGCGCCCCACAAAGCCCCAAATGCATTCTGCACCTAATACGATGACTCTGATCTTCATACATAATATGTCATTATCTGCACAAAACCCATTATTAATATAAATCACCTGCACTGGGGACAGGAACTGCTGAGCTTGCCAAAGGAGGTGAAAAATGGTTATGTGATGAGTTCATGCTTGGCTAACTGGCTAACACCAAGAAAAGCACACATTGCTGCTGGTTTATCTCAAAATAAAATAAAAACATGGAGGACCCGAAGGTGGCATTTCCAGAAAATTTTCAGTTCACTGAGAGTTTTGACATTTTGCATAGAAGCAGTCAAGCTGAGCAAGAATTGGAATTAGGACAGTCTAAGGGCTGCTTCTTTAGTCCAGTCAGGAATCCAAAGTACTCTTTACTCCCACTAAGAACGCTTCCAAGCATCTTGAGGAGACTTGGGATTAGTGGCTTGATATAGCATAACAAGATAACAACCATTTATCCGTCTCGATATGTGTTAATGGCCTCTCAATTCCTGTTCGAGTTGTTATTTTGGCGACCGGTAATAATTTGCTGGAGTGAATCCTTTTGAGTTGGTCTTGTGATCGATGAAGCAAGAGTTAATGACGTCTGCAACCTTTTCGACTTCTGAAAGAAGCTGCGAGGGATCGGTCGATACTAGCATGTACTTTAATCCTGCACGTTCCACGCCAATGGCTCATCCCTGCAGCAGCCAATCGGTAAAGGTTACTGCTGGTAACGACATTCTCATCACGGGGCATCTCATATCGCCCTTACATCACGCTGCCAAGGCTTTTAGCCATGAACTCCTGCACTTGCATGTCAGAGAGCACGCTCGTTAAACAGGGAGCTACTCACTGGCGTGCAGTGCAGCAGAAACTTCCGCCATCAATCTTCTCGCTAGAAGGATTTCCAATGAAAGGATGATAAGATTAGGCCCCCAGCTTACAGACTAATACATTAACGGATTTAGTGGCTGTTGCTCACCGGGATTGATCAATAGTGCTAGGATTAATGTACACAGAATCATTACTTCTCCTTGAGTATCCCCACCCTGGAGGTGTTGGAGGATAGAGTAGACTCCTGTGTGCATCACTGAAAAGATGGAGTAATTACGGTCAAAGCACAGAGGTGTAACTGTGGACACAGTGATGGCTTCAATCAATATGCTTTCTTGCGCCACAGATGGACCCGGATTTCTTCACAGGCACTGAAGCACCAAGTTCCTTTTCATCACTGGCAGGTGCCTTATTTGTTCAACTGAGGCACATATATATACATATATTATGTTCCACAACTGCTTCTTCACATAACTTTAATTTAAATGAAAATGTTGAATTTTTTTTCAATGGTAGTCATACACCATTAACATCATACCCATGTCATCCATAACAATAATTAAGCTGCATGTACTGTAAGAAATTGTATGGCCTTGGTTAAATATAATCCTCTTTGGAATATAAAAATAATTTGTTAGGAACAATTGCCAAATATATTGTACTTTTGCCCTCTATTATCAGCATACAATCACAAAAATTTGTTTTTCAATTTTCTTCTTGACAGGGAAGGGCAAAATGGCAGCGATTATGAAGACCTTTCGTCCTTGTTGGGAAGGATGATGAATTTCAAATTACAAATCTCATACTGAAGCAAAGTTATACATTCCATCAATGATAGAAATGGGCATTACATTAAAAACTATGCCAACAACTGTTTTGAAACATTTGGAAGACATGTGAATAACAAGTTTCCACAGCAGAGGGTGCAGTGTCTGATAACAAATCACATCAGACAGGAATAAGCTGAAGTGTTCCATCAAAACTTTGCCTTCTGATGTGGGCACAGAAATTATTGCTGATGTGAAATCTGTCTGGTCCATGCATCATGCCTTCATCAATGCATGTCACAAGAGCGGCACCTCTGACTCCTGGCCCCCAGCAGCACATCCTTCAATGTTGGAAATGGCCAAAATTATGATCCGCCCAGGAACTCTATCAATAATGTAAGCAAAGATGACCGGGTACGATCAATATGATATGCAAGTGCACTAATGCTGTAATTTTGGGTGGATCAGTGACCTGGAGGCAGATCTGCACAGCTCCAACTTTCCACTCCAGCTCCTCCGAGCACTAGTCATCAACCCCGCTGGCATTTGCCTGTCTCAGCAATTTCTCTCTGTCACATGTAGCAGACACTGATTTTCAAACTTGACAGCATGCTTCTAATCTTGTCAGTATGCGGGTTGGTGTCAGGTGTACATATGGCCTGTAGTAGCCACCTTTATGGAGATTTCTCCATATCTCACCCCACCATATTGAATGATCCAGAAACAAGGGTTACAGTTTGTGCAGATCAGTCAGCGTTATCTTCCCCGTGGCAATGAATGTGGACATAGATTGAAGTCTTATCAATAAACCACAAGAAAGACTTCGGGCCAGTTGCAGTGGTAGAATTCTTATATGAGTTTTTTTTACCAATTGTTTATCATCTACTTCTCAACTTATCTGAACTGCAATGACCATCACTACAATATTTTTTGCTACAGTTCATTATTCAAACTCTCAATATTACCTAAAAATGTTTGGATAATCTTGATAATTTACATGAATCCTTCATTTTGAATAAAAATCTGACTTTTCTCCGGGTAATGAAATGTAGGTCTGGTAATATGGTATATTTTTGAGATTAAAAGAGAGAATTTCTCCAGCCCAGCCCCAGTTCTTCAAATTATTAGCCTGGCATCCAGCCATATATAGCTCCTGAGTCTCAATTTTAATCTTCTGTCCTTGTATTTGAGGAGAGAACAGAAGAGACTCAGGAGCTATAATATGGCTAGATACCAGGCTATCACGTTATTCCATTGTTTCAAACATGACACTATGTGATCGAAGTCACAAATGTTCCGGACCAATTACTTACCAGTAGGTACATTTCACTTGCAGCATATTGTTTTATATGGGCAACTTTTCTATCTCCCATAAGTGCGTAAAAAAAATAAAATAAGCGGCCAATGACCCAAAACCAACCATCATGCTAACCCCCTCAATTTACCCACCTGCCTATCCAACTTGGCAATGGAAGTGATTTAAGGTCTTTTACTCTCCCCATCCCATTTCCAGCTCTCTTCATCACTTGCCACCTTTCTCCTCCCCAGTTTCCATCATCCATCCAATCACAATTGATCAGTCCTTCCAGGAACCTTGCCAACCCAGACAATTTCAGGCTGGAAACAGATGTCTACAATCCCTACAAGAGTCCAGGGTACTCCACAATACTCTTGCACATTTGTTTAGTTCCAAGATGGTTCCACTCCCAGCTGAGTTGTTTGTTGGAATCAATGTTGGAGATAAAAGGAACTTACATTGATAACATTGATATCCACCATAAATATCTTTTAACTGGGGACTGGTTTTTAATCTTGAAACTTCTTTCTGTATCCCGGGGTAAGACTAGTTTTGTAATTTAATTTCTACATTCCTTTTTTTCCCAAACATATTCTAGAGAGTGATCATTGGCCATTTCATTGCATTTTTCTTGTTTGTCTGACAGCCTGCCAGAAGCATGAAGGGGGTCGATTGCAATTGAGAAAAGCATTGCAACCTGTTATGGAAAGTGGCCAGCCAAGATTTATGACTCCAAAGTGTATCAAAGAAACCCATCAACTAGTAAAGGCCTCTATCTCCTAACCTGCTATCGTCAGCAGACATCTGTGAAGAGATTAGTAAAATGGTGTCCAGATAGGGCAGAAAAGCAACATTAGCAGTCGTTTTCTCTTGATGCACTAACCATTAAAGCAGCAGCCCTAACTTTCCTGACTAGAGAAATCAAAGTTGCTCCTTCTAATCCCTCGTCCGTCAGCAGACGTACTTTACAACCACAAATAGGTTGCTTTTAGCTCGGGCATTGACTGTCCTGTCATAAACTTTCTATAATTTTGACATAAATTCCACAGTAAAAGTAGTTGACATCTGCAATCTCCACGACCCGCTGCGCTCTGAAACGCCATATTTCCACTCTACCTGGTGATGGATGGCTATTATGGATCCACGTGTGACCCATTACAGCTATGACCATGATGTGCATTGAATGACTGAACACGGATAAAATTTCTCACCCAAGAAATCGAAGAGCGGCAACGCTCCATGGGAAATCTCACCATGACCCATAAAAGCCCAATGAGCGTACGGGGACCGTACGTGGGGCAATCAAATACAGGTATATCACTTTCTCCACAACTTATCGATCCACAGTTTTTTTGCGAGAGGGTGGCGCCAGGATGGTGAAGGAATATTGGTTCCAAGAAGGCGATTTAAGTGGCAGGATGTGGTTATTGGAATTGCACCAAGCGTAGAAGCTATCTAAAGACACCCGGCAACATGGTTTCTGATTCCCTTCAAGAGGTAATAGAGAAATATGGCAATCATGCCCAGTAATGGACTCAGAGACGGGCTTCTTTGAAAAGATGTATGTGCAATTCTGACCACTATTGCCAAGGGTAGTAATTTATTCACAGGGAGCAGCTCATCCGCGGCTGCTGGAGTGAGCCATAAATCTATAGTCATCCATCATGGTGGGCCAAAAATGAGATGAGGGTGATGACCATTATCAGAATGTGCCGTTTGGGTTCAACTGCAATCTCCTGGCCTCTCCCCCAGTACTTCAACCACGCGTGATGACTTCCGCACACGTCATCTTACTTCATCATTCTGTGGGCCGACCATTAGATGGCTGCAATTTCCATTTCCTGCAGACTGGAAGGGCAAGAGAGTGTAAGTCAAGCAAGGACGGCCTGGGGAAAGGCCAGAGAGGAACTCTGCAATTGCTGTGCATGGCATTTCCGGGGTTATCATTCAGCACTTTCCCATTGATCGCCGGTTCGATCGTGCCAGCTTGGGTCTGCCCGCCCAGCCAATAGGTCTATCATTATCCTGACTGCATCAATTCCCCATCCACCCTGCCCACCAAATTCATCAGGAAACTTAATTCCTCAACACCAAATATCAAGAAGTTTCAAACCATGCCAGAAGTATGGAAATACAATACTTGAAGTTGTAAGCAAAGATGTTTAATATATTAGTAATAGTAACAGATATCAGTGTAATTGAGTTTTTTTAACCGACTGTCTTTATGGTAATGCTAGCTTTCATGTGTTTTAATTGATCCCTGCTGGCCACACTGCACCCCGCGTCTGAGCCATTTTTCGCATCAATTGTCACGACACCATCATTACCACAAACAGCCAGCTTTAATTGAAGATCTACATGTAAGGTGTTACTCTTATTATCATTCATGTCAATGCCTCTGAGGCAGCGGAGCCACTATGCAATTATCTCGTCAGGTCAGGCGGGATGCTGGAGAGCACGTCTGGGCATGATAAAGGTGTTAGTACCCTTCACACTGCTGAACTTGTTATCGCCCCAGTGGCACGGAAAAGTAAAGAGTAATACCATGCATCATTCCTCTCAAGCGAAAGGAATCACCTCATGCATAACAGTACATTAAGGTGATAGAATGCACTGGGCCATAACTATTACAGGCTTGCTATCTCTGGTATCACTGAAGTACATTGTAAGGACTCTGTTTTCTTCTACAATGGCTAAGGCAGCCTCAAGCAATCTTGTTTTTCGCAACATTTCTCCTTTCACTTTAGGTTACTTACTGTGCAAATGACACATCCTAACCTCGTTTATCGATCCCCTCTGGCTACTCGTGCCAATAAACCCAATAAGCCAGCTCATCAATATTTTATAGCTGAGTATTTCGAAGCTCGTGGGAGTTGGTAAATGCAGAAATCTGCCCGCTTCCCTGTGGAGCCCGCCTTGAAATTGAAGTGGGAAAATCACGTCATAGGAAGGCTATTCCGTGTTTGTAGCAATTTATATCAAACCTGCCTGCTGTTATCATTAAGACTGCTCCTCGCTGCTACCAGCCCCTGGAAATCCCTGCCCGCTTGGTTGACTAAGCTACAAAATGCTGCATGCATGGCTACAGCCAACACAACACTTTAATTTTACGCTTAAAACTTGATTTGCCCGGGTATATTGGCTTATATCTCCTGCCTGCCTCTGACACAAAATCAATATGGAGGCATTAGAGTCTGATATAATAGGGTTTGAAGTAAGCTGCATCACTTGATGGATGCAACATGATTACAAATCTGCATTTACCAGTAATCCATCCCGCTAGTGATTACTTATTAATTCAATTTTAGGAAAAATCGAAGAAGGGCACAATAATTTAACACTGATCAATACATGGCCTGCTTCATCGTGAAAAACACATGCCCACCTTGGGGCATAACCCCAGACAGCATGGCCAGTATATCATTAATTAATATATTAATTTGGTACTGATTCGGTAGCAAGCGGGGACACCTGTGCTGCTATATCATTACATTGATTCCATCATAATTACTGCTTGGCTGATCCCTGGTGTCTTTGGAATCAGAAATGAAGCTATGGGTCACTCCACAGATTAATGTATCCCTGACATTGGAGCTTAACTTGGGTCGTAATTCTTACTTTCCGCAGAGGCCTGTGGAATTGCGAGTCTGGGTGTGCTCACCGGTAATTGTAAAAACATCAATAATATATCCCTGTTCATTTCTCGACAGCCACGGTGTCTCCATCCATCCTTTAAGATTGGATGTTTTCCATTGTTCTCTGAACTTTGAAAATAAAACACTTATATAGCATCTCAGAGACTGTGTAATCCCATGGAGTAGCCTTCACAAGTAATCCAATAGGACACTTGTTTCTATCTCATGTGATGTTTGCCACAGGTAGGGAAAATCCCTCACACATGCTGCTCCCTTAGGGTGTTTAAACCCTATCCACATACACCCATGCATACCACCACTCTGGGCTTTAAGAACAGAAGGTGTGGAAAGGAGATGTTTAAGAAAGTTTATGGGGTGTGGACACTTTTGGGATGGGACAAAGAATTCAAAGAAAATGTTGTCAGTCTTCCAAGCTGGAAGAGCTCTTCCATGGACATGGGGTCAAAAAAGGTTGCTACTAGAGAAGCCAGAGTGGAGGAACCATCTACCTACTGTACCATCATGCAAATGGCAAAATGAGAGCCCAATCCCTTGTTGGGCAATTGAGCAGAAAATGGCAAAGTGAACGATGTATGAAAAGTTAACCAACCATGAGATTAAAGAAGAAAATTACAACTGCAGCCCTCTGCAATATTGATTACCTAGGTCCAAATGGATGTGATACGGGGGAGGGTTTCACCCCTTGTCCCATACATACAAATTGGTAGTTCGGTGGATATGATGCCCCCTGTAGCAGACCTTTCTGAATATTAATCTCTTGTCGCTTTACAACCCCATTTGGCTACACATCTCCAAGTTATTAGAGAAATTCTCTGATGGCCTGTAAAATGTTATGAAACGGCGGAGGAATTGCTTCCCCATTTTCACCCTGACGGCCATTTGGAATAATTTACAATCCTTGCAGGATGTGTGCTGATTCCAGGGGTATTCATATTCAACAAAGGTGAGGCAGCAATGGCTTTCAGCAAATGGGCGCCAGTAAATTGCGCACGTACGCAGAAGATTAGCCAGGAACGGGTACACATCGAAGAGGTGTGATAAAATAACTGGTCGAGAAACTGCCGCAGGGAAAATGGCATAATTTACTATCACCTGCAGTTTGGGGTGTTCTGCTTAATCACTGCTTTTACATTGCGCCGTAAGGCCATAAAGTCATTTTATAAATCCCAAGAACGTGATGCATTTTCTACATTAGAGCTAATTTAGTACCTTCCATTCATCCATCTGCAATATAGATCCTTTCTGCTGGAAAGGCAGGGGAATTGAATTCACAACCATGTAAGATTGAATGCTCCACTTTTTTCCACTTGGGCGCCGAGGTAAATAAGGCAGCTAACATGTTAATGCTTCGCTGCCATTTTGGTTGTAAGGGCGGACGCGTGCAGATTTTATAGTTTGGATGCAGGCAAATTGCTGCGGGAATGGCTAGTTCCGTGTTAAGCAATTTGAAACCAAAGTACGTAACTAAGGATGAAAGCAGTCAATTACACCATCTTTGTTCCAAACAGGTGTAATAGATTACTTATATTAGTTACCATAGAGACAGAGAATGTAGAAAAATTGTTGCCATGAGCACTAAGAGGGTTCTGTCTGTATGGCCAGGAGGTGTCAAACCTGATAAGGAGGAGAAGGGGCTCATTGGACGACCAGCAATTACTGCTTCTAAAGACTCACAAAATTAATTATTCATGGAGCAAGGCAGCAAATATAATCACAGCTTGTCACTGACAGCCCCTCTGGACAAGAGTGGTCCTAAATATCATTAAGAATCTCCGATAAGGCGGCAGTTTCCTCTGCCATGCCAATGCTAGAAGTATTGCAAAATGTCAGGAAAGGTCAATCTATACATCACATCTTGTCCGTGGGGACAGGAAGATGGAAAGAAAATCCATTTTATCTGGATTGGCTCACTCCTGGGTAATGGTGAAATGCAGGGACAAAATGAGCTGCATGTCACATGATAAACCCACCTGTCTGCTCACCCACCCGTGCTAAAAATGGTACCACCCACTGCAGTGAATACATGCCATAAAGTGTGCGTTCCACTACAGACTGTCTCCTGTGCAAGATTGTCTTGTACTCAGGCTTGAGATGTTAGATATGACGATAACAATCACTCATATGGGGAGCCAAAATGGACTGCTTAAAGAACGCTGACACAAGATGCCGACACACATGACTAGAGGGCAAACCATTAACCATTAGCACATAATGCATTCCTTTCACTATCCTGGTCAAAGGAGGATGCCACCACTCTGGTCCTGGTGCCCACCCACTCACAATTTTCTTCTGGGTTGCACCAGGGGTGGACCCATCTTCTCCCACAATACTGAGCTGCCCCCGTCATAACCTATGGTTCACACACTAAGCTGAAGGGAGAACTGAATAGAAATGTGCATAGGAAAAAAAGGACCAACCTTGAATGGACCAGGGCAACCACAGAACGCCATTGTATATTTATGGAGTCTAAATGCAAATAACATCGAATGTACCACCCCTACCTTGCCAAGGGGTGGCAAAACTTAAACATGACAACATTCTCCAATCTAAAGATTTTAATTACCAAATAGATATCTAATAACCTGTACAGTACAAAGTTGGTGGGGGTATTGTAACTGCACTGCCCTGAACCACCTTTGCTGGAAAGTAATTCTCAGTTGGCTCTTACCAATCTATTTGTCGATAAGTCACAAATAATTTAAATTGCCAGGAGACTGAATGAATGTTACATGGGAAAGTACAAGGCTCTGTGCTTAATTATCTGCCTGTCTAATGAGACTGCAGATATCTCCAATACTGTTATCGAGTCTGCCTAAGGAGCCCTGCAGCAAATAAATCAACACTGTAATCGAATTGCCGCTCAATTGTGAGAAGAGATTGCACCCGGACAAAGGGACGCTAGCCAAATCCGGGATGAGTAAAGCAAGTACAATACGTATTGATTATCTGGTAATTGTGTAAGTATTAACTGGGAGACTATCTATTACAGACAGGACCCTCTGCTCCCTCCTTGCATACTAACAAGTTCCAGATGAATATTACAACCTTGTCTCAGGAGAGTACAGATGGATTCTGGGTACAGGTGAGAGACAAGTGAAGGATAATGATTTGAAAGGCACAGACTTAAGTCAGTTAAGGTTGGGCAAAATTCAATTTACCCGGCTGGAGTCTAATCTGCATATCAAAGGCCCCTGAGACACCAGTAGATTATGATCTTAGGCCAGGGTTTTTGCAAATAATAGAGGTGAAATCTATTTTTTTTATAGCTAGTCAATATTAAACTTAACATCTAAAAGTGGCCTAACATATATAACAACTGCACTCTTGCCCTGAAATGCTTATTGGAAGTAGTGAGACACATGCAGCTGGTAAGGTAAAAGGTCCAGTCTAAATGCTGATAGTATGATAAATTGATGGCTAGGCTTGGGCTTTAGAAAACTGTTGTTGCGTGAAGAATGCATCCGTTATGGATGTTTAAAGGAGTTTCCACACAACTTCTTTCAGGTACGCAACACTTAACCATCATATCTTTCACCAGACCCTTGCAAACGTTATACATCTTCATGAACTTGGTAAAAGCTGGACAAATGGAAGCTGGACAAACCAAAAGAACATATTTTGTCACCTACAGTATATTAAAGGTACTTGATATGTGTGCACTATGACAATCAGGCATGTTAATGAAGCAGACAATGCTTGAAATTACATGTGCTCAAGCTCTCTAAACCTTTCTATGCCCTGGAGCACCACCCCTTATCTTCCTCAGCCCTTGTTTTGCACAGGAGATAAGCTAATTCCGCCCACCTCTACAGAGGGCCTTTCTGCTCTCCCCCCAAGCAGTGATAATTGCCTATTGAACAGTTGAGTGTACCAGCCAGGGGCTTCGCATTCACATTCAAACAAGGCTGCTGCCACAATAGCAGCTGTTTTCTACAAACTGTCAACCTTTTCAGACCTCCTGTCCTGGCAATGATAATTACATCCTTTCTGAGTGGAAGAGTGAGCCCACTGTTTTGTGCGCGCAGATGTGCTCATGGCAAATCCCGTCATGGCCAATAGATTAGGAGCATTTCATGCCATACGTCCATTCATGCTATCTATTATTACCCAAATTGGAGAGAGAAGTACACAACTATATGCACATTGTACACAAAACATATACACTGGGGCAAGGTAACAGTCTTTAGGGGATTATGATCTTGTGCATAAAATTGGGGAGGAGTTTCAACTCCTTAGAGGACATCGGGAGGAGCAACAGGGATTAAAGAGCAAATTAGAGGATAACGCCACATAGACTAAAGAACTGGGGAGGGGGGGGGCAATAAGCAATCAAATGCGAAATATTACATGACTTAAAGGCATACTACGGGATTTTTGAACAAAACAAAAAGTAGCTTTTCCTACTTTTTCTTTACATTGTTAGCTCAATCAACCCTATAGCATTGCATACCAATATTCATGGAGAGATGCTGCGACATCAATGCACCACATTATGATGTATAAAAATTGTGATCTTCCAAGAAACAGATGGGCACAGGCTGGTTACTGTGTGTTGTTGTTTCTTGCTTATCAGCCTGGCTTCCCAGTGGGGGGCCAGTTGACAGTTCCTCTGAGTACAGTAGACTAGCTTTCTGTACAATGTTTCTTGCAGTTTTGAAGGGAATAATGACCTTAGCTTGTTGATATCCTACAAAATAGACTAATAAGTTCATGATTATATGCTATTTTAGAATGATTAGATATAGGTGTTTCCAAAGAAGATCTCCATTGTGTTCTTTATCTGCAGTCTGCCATGCATGTGCTAACTGATTACCCCACCCCGGGGGACCTACCGGTGGCAAGCAAGACCTGGAGGGTCTAACTTGGGGGGACACAAGGTTACAGGGTGCCTAGAGCGGAATGTTTGTAGGCTAATCCTTTACGTTGCAAACGTGAAATAATGACACAAAAGTGTCAAAAAGTGACAAAAAGTAGTAGTAAATCTGATATTTCTTAATTCTAGAATATTTCAAATTTGAGCGCAAGCGAAATATTACATGACTTAACACAAAATTTTCTCTTCATCAGCCATGGTAGGAAGGGCTTTGTTGTTGAAAAGAAACTCTTTTCTGTTACCAAAGTACTGTTTCGAAGATGCAGGGAATAACAAAGGCTGTTCCATTCTCAGCACACGTGGGTTGCCAATTCACAAAGACACACTGTGAATCTCATCACGTTTTTGTCCTTCAGTGAAGTATTTTTAGTTTATTTAGCAAAGAAACTCAAAGTGACAGAAGAAGTTCTGGAGTGAAAGAAAAACAAGATCCGTCTTCCCCTCAAGAAATAATTTGCACCTCTTGACACCTCCACGGCAATCAGGGTTCACTTTGAGAGAATGATAAGATGTACCTCAGGGCTAAAAACCTTGACAACAAGTGCCTGATGAGTCTGTAAGAAAGCTATTAAATGGTAATTGTAAGTCTCGACATAAAGCATGCCAAAGATAGTAAAGTACTACCTGTCAGAAACCTGCCATACAATAATAAATTTAATGCACAAGATAAGGTTGTATTATACAGTAGAAGAGAAAGGATCCTTACATATCAGAGAGCATGCACAAAAGTGACAGTTACTCCATTTTGAGTCACTAAAATGTGTAAAATAGCCATGGTCATATAGGGATGATGAAAAAAAAGTTATATCTAAACTTAAATGTATTAACTGAAACTTTGCAAGAATTATTATGTTCATGTAGCAAAAGAATGGGACTTTCTTATTTCAGTCTTGGGATGATAACGAGTTTCATCGCAACCATTTTATACAGTGCTATTGTAAGTTCCGAACAAAAAGTATAGTGATTAGACCTGTATGCATAATCATAATTTTGTGGACAATTGCAAATGTGCAGAAAATGAATGTGAATCATGTAATCAAGAGTACACAACTGAAAATCAATAACAACATCAGACAACATTTTTTCTCATTCTCTAGAAGGCATAACGTAATACCAGTCCATAAACATAATACTTCATGTTAAAATGCCTGATTTATAGAAACAGATATCACACTAAAATATCAAATTCAACAGTATCAAATTCAAAAGTAAATCTAAATAAGACACCGTTGGTTTAACAACAGGGTAGCAAAATAAAAATCTGAAAACAATATTATACATGTGTTGCCTAAGGGAACAACATAAAAAGCAATATCGGTACTGTAACATAGTTTTCTCCAGACAAATATGCAATTTCTTGAAATGATATGCATGAAATTTCAGTCAGGCAGACTAATTTGTTTCTGTGTAACAACTTGTGTTTTAATAAGAGTTCTTTTTGTTCATCGCATACATTCAAATATTCCATAATTCATCAGGCAGCCTTTCATAGTAGACAACAAACATGTAAGGTAAGGGATGAACATTTTTCAAACAGAAGAAAGTACAACTCACCAAGACATCCATGCATTATATTCATACAGGCAAATGCAACATCATTGTTTCCTGCAGATTTTTCTGATCAACTAGGCAGTTGACTGTAACCATAGAGGTTGCATAAGAAATTTTAACATCCTTGCTGTAACAGTGTAAGATAGATGGAAATTCAATTGTGACCTTTAACCTACCAACTGATTAGCTTGGTATCTAACACTGTACAGTTTAGGTCTCCTTCCCAACCATTACTCCTCAATCTACAGCAGGGAGAGTAATCATTTGGGAGCCGACTAGAGGTGTACAAGATTGGATGACGGGCTTACAAATAACAAAACAACATGGATCAAAACTGTCAAATGCACTGTGACTGATGGTGACTATTAGGCAATCTCCAAGCAGACATTGTGATGAACATAAAGTTTTCTGACTGCTCTGTCTTTTTTTGCTGTCTCTCTTCCCACAAAAAAACAGAAAAAAAACACACACATAACAGATACAATGGCTCTTACACAATGTGCAAACATTTTGTACAGGTGTGACATTTTGTCAGGAAAGCCATTACAACGAGGCACTTTTGACTTCCTTATGTCCTGCCATCATGAAATAATGCTCAAACATTGATGACGTTGATTTTGAAGAAACTTAAGTTTCTACATTCAGGCAACATTTGGAGATGGTTATATTCCTCAATGGATGGCTACAGAATATACAGGGTAATAAAAACAAAGGAAAATATCAATTGGCCTATCCTCTGTCTCTGCAGAATCTATTTAATCATAATACATGTATCAACTGTAAACATTTAATTCATCATCATACTTAAAAAACAGATTCCAAATTGAGTTAACATGCTATAGTACGCCCATAAAAACCCTCCCTGTTCCTGAAGTAAACAGTTTGAAACCTAACAATAATCCATAATCACACATGATCCACGGCGGGGAACAAAATCGTTGAATGCAATCAGCATCAGCCGGCAGCGCGCCTGGTGCCCAAATTTGACTTTTCAATTATCTGACATCTTTCTGCCGTAACCCAATTGCCAATGCAACAAGCTGGCTGATCAATAATTATTACCTCTGACTACATACCATTAAAAACATTAGCCAGGGATCTGGGTGGACCTGTCTTCTACTTCTTACTTTCAATTACAACTGGCTTATGACTGGCATTAACGTAAATTATATCCAAGATAACTGGGCGTTATTGTGTCCATTAACATTCCCTTCACTTTGCTCGGCATGAATAGACGTCGTCTGTTGCCGTGCATAAAATCCCCCTTAAACTGGTCAAGGCTCAGCGATCTAATGCAACCATATGTCTATGACTTTTAAAAAGAATATAATCTATCACTACCTTTATTACTCTTGATTGGTTTTCTGCTAACGTAGACTGTTAAAAGGTGATTTGTGATTGTTGGGATGTAAATGTAATTAAGAAGTTTATTACAACATGGAATCTATGACACTGGAAATCATCTTAATGCACACGCAGAATCGCCATGAATCATACAACATGACTTTCTGCATCACCATAATAACAGGGAGAGTTAGCCAAGTCTGTCATGAAATTTGCAAAAAGGGCACGTTCACGCAAGAAAGCCAAAGTAGAACATAACGGGCCACAAATGATCCGTGACGCAGCACAGGCAGTTAATTTTCCAGCAGCGGTTAAAATGTACTCCCTGTTGAAAGTAGACCTGTGAATTTATAGAGCAATTTGTATGTAAATGTGCCCAAAATGGTCCCTAAAGTTGTGGGCAACATGTGACTGTAATGTCTTATGAAGGGGCGCGATTGGTATTCAGGCGGAGCAATGGAGTAGTAACTGGGAGGTGGCAATAGAGATGTGGGCTTGGCGGAAAATGTGGCAGAGAGTGATAGAAGCATCAAGGTTCACAAGGTGATGGACTGACACACAACTTTCTCCATCCTCCTATCTCTCCCCATCAGTGCATCACGGGGAGCGTCTCAATAGTCTGTTATCACCTTCTTGCCAGTATCATGTTTGAAAGGAATATTGGAGTCCAATGGTTGCATCTACAGTGCTCATAGCCAATACACATTGCTAAAGGTCAATACACATTTTACAGTTAGTGCAAATTACACTATCCACTAGGACCTTTTCTGCTTACACAGCTAACATTGCAAGAAGTAAGAAGTATCGCCACACATTACTACATTCGTAGGTAGGTAGTAGTGTCAGAAATTATGCTTGTGAAAGCGATTATTCTAGGATTTGCAGAGGCATGAAAAAGATTACTATAAATCAATTAATGGTGTGAACAAAATTAACATACATGAACAGATTTGAATGTTCACTGGGGTTAGCTTTTGAACTACATTTGCCTGCCTTGGTTACACCAATACAGATTCTTTAACCCACAAATATTGGCTACACATATTTCGCACAGTGGTGTAAAAGCTACTTTTTGCCTTTTTTTCAGTCACACATAACATTTTACAGACAGTAACATTTTGTAGCACCCAGAAGTAATGGCATCCAACAGCATAAAATTTGCTCCATTTACACTTTAACTTCAAATGCCACTTGGAAAAAAACAGCCGTCCTCCCTGCTCAAATGGAACAAATTTTATGCCCTCCATTCTGCATGGTCATTACAACTTGAATCACATCCTGACTTGTGTGACTGGGGAATCATAAAGGGAATATTTGCCTTCATACATGATCCCACACCATGCGTGAAATTTCCTTATCTCCTCCCAGCAAATCTTTTGCCCGTTTAGTTCAGGTTCACTTGCATATTGTGCGTAGTAGGATTAATGGCTTCCAATCAAATTGTTATCGATTTTGGCCCAAGAATGCAGCAATTGGCTGGCTTGCAGCCAATCAGACCCATTGAGAGACGGATTAAAATAAAGCTGTCATGTATTTCTAGCTGTCATGTATTTCTCTTTGTTTAGCAAGTATGTGATCTCAATACAGTGTTTGGTTTTCTGAGGAAGCTAAAAATGTTACCAGTAGATATTTTAAAAGATTATTGCAGTGTTAAACGATATTAAGTTAAGGTAAGTTCGAGTTCAACCAAAATCTTTACAACTTTGTAATATCATAAATATGTCACTAACAGCTACTGGTGACCAAGACAGATGTATATCTGGATTTTCCTATTGATTTTAAAACTTTTATTAAAAATTCAACTTGCTGAACACAATTTTGGACCTCTTATGCCTCTGGGGACAGATTAGTAATACAACAATGTGGCTAACTTCTGACAGCTACATGACAGATGTGGTAAAAATAGCTTGGATCATTTACCTTTTAAGCTGTCAGGAATAGTCATTTCTTGGAACTGCATGTAGGTGAAATGCCATAAGAGTTCTCCTGTAACCTTACAGGGGTGTCAACTATTGTCGGAGCAGGTGGCTAGCCAACACATGTAGATGGCAGGATCATGAAGAACCCCCTTTGACACCCATTAAAACAGGTGGTGGCATTAGTGGCAAACTATCACAGTAGGCAAAATCTCCACCTGCCCTTTTATTCTTGTTATTACTGCCATAGACTAGATACTGAATTTCAAAGAGTAGTTAGGATAGGCATAATATTCCCGAATGGGCACATAACTAATGTTGCATGATAGATACATATACATGTAGCGATAAAGGGTTTAACCTACCGGTAAGTAAAGCAGTCAAACCTTAGACTGGGCACAAAGCATGACACTTTTTCATTTAGATAGCTAGTAGCGCAATAAGGCTTTTCTGCGGCTTGTGTATCTTAGTCAAGCACACAAGTCACCTCTACTCTTCTTGATAAGTGTGTTGGGATTTTTAAAGGTTTGAAGCTTGAGGCTTATGCATGAAGCTCCCTCCTAGTCCTACATAGAACTTCCAGCATTGATCACCATCCAATATGATGTAATCCCTTACAACATGTTTGAGCTGAGGACAACCCTATGATAAAACTCTGGCCCACGGGATCCACAGAAGTTGATCCATATGGACAATCAGCGTGGCTGTGTTACCACTTGTACCACAGAGACATTGACGTACTATGCTAAGTCAGTGCCCATGCCTAGATCAGTCAGCAACTTTACAATGATTTGGGCACAAGCCAATGGGTCAAAAAATAAAATTGTGATGTGTCCAGTTGATTTAAGGTATCACCAATTTGAGTTTATTCAAACCACTAAAGTTCCCAAGGGAATGTTTACAGCATAGGGACCAAAGCTCTCCTCCCAGTTAGCATTCCTGGCCAACTTCAGTCCAGCATCACTAACCTCTTGGGAGCAGTGACCTGACTGATACTGGACCTTCACCCAGTAAATAATGGTGTGGTGCTGGCAAAACCTGCCTGTCACACCTGGACCATGTCCTCCCTTGCCATCTTCTATTCCCTTAAATCAATTAGCTGCCATGATGGACCCAGCTGAAAGTCAGGGGACTGTGCCTTGCCCATTTGATACCATTAGACAACTAAATGTCCCCACATGATAACCTTTAAAATGACATGTTAAGTAATAAATCACATTAGAGAATAATGATTCCCATTAGAGGGGGTGTGTCCAGATCAAATAGCAGAAAATGTCACAGGGACAGGCTATCATTCCCCACAGCAGGTCACCCAGACTCTAGTAATCAATAATACTTTACCTCATCTACATAAGCTTTGAAAGGAGTCTGTATGATGCAAATTCTAAGGCAATGCGAAAATATGGCTTTTGCTTATCCCATTTACTATTGTAAATAATACACTGTAAAAATCTGATGCTGTCACACCAGCACTTGTTCCCCTCTTCCTCCTGCACTTTTACTTTTCGTTTTTGGCAATGTTACCAGTTTGCAATTTCTCCGCAGATCAGCATGATACAACAAAAAAACTTGTCACCTGGTTTATGGCATTTCAAAAACTTTTCCTTGACTTTATTTTCTGCTAATCTAATATAACATTTTCTCTGCAAAGTTGTTGCCCTCAATCATAATGTTAGTGCTTAGATCACAATAAAAAGAAAGTCTATACCACTGATAATCATGTACAGGCAACATAGGGCTCTGGTGACTCTGGTATTTTCAAAAGGAAGGAATTGTTTTATGTACCTAACCACAGGAAGATGAATGTGAAAAAGTTGCTGACTTATTTGCTTTCCTGGAACTTGAGCTACCTCCAGCGATTACAGACATGTAATAACTATTACAAAAGGTCATACTGATTTAATGTATGCACAAGGGACTTACAGCTTTCATGAGGAATATTTGCACTGATCTATGACTCTAATTAGAGCTATATGCTAATGAGACCAGTGATGAACAGCTTCATATCCCATCCTGACACTGGTAATCAAGAACTCTGGACTGCTCTGAAATTACAGCATGGATAAATCTTGTGTGTGGATCTGTAATGGCTGTGGGATTATTGTCAGCACATTTCCATTTCTTTAATATATAGAAGCTTCCATTAACGTATCCAATTCTGACTGTATCAACAGACATGGTGGCCATTCTACAACGTCTACCATATGCTGATATGTCATTTCTTTTAATAACTTTGCTAATATTTGCCTCAATGTGAGCTGTACTTGGGATTAAGTCTAACCTGAATCCCCTCCCCATTAGCGTTAGTGTTGATGTCAACCATTCTAACTGGGTGGTGGTCACATGGCTCACATGTCTGCCTCCCTTTCCCATTATGCATTTAGCGCACATCCAATCCATCATACAATCAGCCATTTTCCCTTGGAGATGTAATGAAGAAATAAATTATTCACCCGGTGCTTAATTGGCAAAGAAATACATAATTCAATTGGAAGGCAGATACATCTGCTGAAATAGCAAAGGGGATAGCTGGCTTTGTGGAAAATTGCCTGAACAAATAAATGCATGCATGGGTCTCTGGCGTTCAGGCACAAATGATTTCAAGATAAATATGCCTAGACTATAAACTACATTCCATTGCTACCCGTGTCCCTTTGCGATATGTTTATCTGCACTTTTATTACATGCAGCTCTGCCGTTCAAGCCATCCATTAAGAAAAAGATGAAAGTCCACAAAGAAATGATGAATCATGCTGGATTAACAGCAGGGACTTTAATGTCCTTTTTACAGTCTTTTGGGCAATTTGGTGCCCTATTCTTTTCGGAGTTATGACGTGAGGTTTTATGTGAATGAATAATGTATACGTTGGCATTATCCTATAAGCCTCCTGAGCCACAGTCTATGGGAAAGAATTAGTGAACCTCTAGGGAGGTATTGATTTTTAAACTAATACCACCAGATATGGGAAGGCAGCAATAAGATTACTGACAAGAGGGACAAAAGCCACCCAAGGGCATAGCTAAGTGTGCATGATGACAATAACATGATGAAAGTGTAACCTAAGTAGGATTGACATCCTTTCATAACTAAAACTCAAAACTTTCCACTACATGCTTAGTAGTCCAGCACATATATCATTGTATATTCCTTGTTCATTGATATTATTGACAAGTTTGCCAATAGGGTAGTGGGACTTTGAAAAGAAGAATTGATCGATTTAGCTCAAATGGATTTAGGATCGAAATTTTCCCCTTGATTACTGGGTTCCAACAAGCATTCCACAGTGCAGTGCCCCCTTGCAGGATGCCATGCATGACAGAATACAATTTTATGACATGACATGCCTCCTAGCAAAGATACATCCCTCTATAATATTGTAGGAAAAGAATCATGCTCCCAGGATATGGAGGGTACAGAAATTGCATAAACATGTGCTCCTTATCACCAATTTCCTATGGGCCTGTGTACAATAGTGTGATAATATCAGTTGAGGTTTCAATATCAGTGGAAACACACTTCACCTCAGGGTGGAGCAAGTCATTCTGCAGGCTTTGATTGACAGGTTAGTTTCCATGTATACCTTTAGAAGCAGATGCCTTTATTCATCATTTATTGCCCAGCAGCGGAATCCGTCCCTTTGTAGGCCTCTTTTGATACACATCACCAGACAGGATGAAATCATGGATGAAAGCCATGTATACGGGGTCCTAGATGAAATTAGCGGAGTTCCATTGAAAACATTTGTACAATAAATCCTCTGGCTCCCTTAGAATAAACCATCAAAAGATTCTTCTGCAGGGATCTAAGCTGATGTCTCCCATTTCATTCTCCATATAACACATTATTAGCCTTATTAAACAAGAAGGCGCTTTCACTTCCTGAGGGGTTTTTCATTTCTGAAAGTCGTGTTTGATAAGATAGTGACTCTCATTTTTGCAACCAGATATAAATTCTGATTGAAGAACATCCTGATTTCATTCACTGCAACACAAGCCAGTCAAAATGTAGCTTTTAGCAAACATTTTCACCAGTTTCTGTGGCAAAGTTTTTTCCTCTCAAAACAGAAAAAAAGATGATTTCCAGGTGATTAACCAAAAATACAAAAAGATTATTTCTATGTGATTTACCAAACGTTAGTTCCCATAATTTATGCAAAGGTGCATCCTGATCAACCATCAGTAATTGCTGGATCAATTATAGTTAAAACTTCATGCTTCTTTTGCTAAAGAATGCATAATCGTAATTTTCAGAACTATTAAATGTCAGAAAATACATCACTTATGCAAACAAGGTTATCATTTGCATTACCTAATGGGTGGCAAGTTATCTCCATGTTTGTACATTATACAGATCATTAAAAACTTATAGGCCAACTAACTAGAAAAATAACCACCAATCAACTCACCAACCAACCATAATCTGTGGGCTGATTCAGACCATTCAAACACACTGATAAGTGAGAAGACATAATACTGTGATTAGTCACGGTCCATTGGATGGGAGGAAGAACATGAGTCAATAACTGGACGAACACTGGAAACTCCTAAGACATGGCATTACTGACAATAATGACATACCTGTGTGGTTACACAGTAACTAATTGTGCTGGCTCCTTTTTTAATGTCTGGAGGCAATTATAAAATTCTATTTGTATCTGCTGTCACAAATGACAGCACGAATTTCAACTAGCACAGCAACACAAGTCACAAAAGTGAATGGGTATATATTCCTGTTGTGAGTAAATCATGGAGAAAATATTAGTTTAACATAGCTTTTGTGGTGGCTGAGTCATGACTTGATTCCCATGATCTTGAATGTTTTCATAAATACCATAGATTTGGCTTGCATGATTGAATTACATAGAAGTAAGTGTTGATGGCTTTTAGGTCATGCTTTACATAAACATTCACTTCAGAATAATAAATGGTGCTGTGGAATATTTGCTTCATGGAGATATCAAGAATATTAAGGCAAGCTGTGTTATTTCATAAAGATAACATTATTCAAACAGTTTCAATTTAAGGACTTTGAGTAATCCTAGACATAGCCAATCCTGCCAATGCCATGTTGAAGTTTGTGTTTAGCCAAGCAAACCAACCTTGTAGGAGTCAGTGTAATGACTTGGAAAAGGCCAGGATAGGATGTCAGGCGGCAAAGCCTTGGTGAGGATACCGACCTAAGCCGGCACCGCCATCCGAAAACAAACAGAAAGCCTGACTGCTTAGCAGACAACATGGCCATGAAAGAGAGATCACAGGCTACGAAGCATTCCACACAAGTGGACCTGAAAGGGTGTTCTTTATTGTGGCTAACCACCCCAAACAACCAACACATCCTGGTGGGTCTGGTGTCGGCATCAAGCAGGGGCAGAAAGCACCTGTCTGTAAACCCTGCTTCTGGCAACAAATTATCCTGCCTGTGTTTTGTGCCAACAACGGCCCAGGCTGAAAGGTTTTGTGCAGGACTTGAAAGTTGCGCCAACTGTCAATTGTTGTCTAAAACCATGGCACAATGGAAGTCCCTCTCAGGGAATACTAAATACTTGAGCACCTGTACTCTACATTCTACCCCCAGGTGGGACTTAGTAATCTTCTCAGATTGTCATTTCACAGGTAAGGGGATACACAGTGGCAGGGTTGGTTGCATTTGTGCAGCCCTGAACTTGAACAGAGGAGTGAGGATGCACGCCTGTTCAGGTGAGTGTTGTGGAAACAGCACACCTGAGGGACCAGACACAATGTGCAGACATCTTCCATGTCACCCCTCATCACCAGCCACAGGAGGGTACAGATGTCTGCTGAATGTACACACATCAGCCTACCCACTACATGTCAACATGCTAAAAGGAAGGTGAACTTGACTGTGAACACAAAAACACTCGTCTGGTAACAGATTTTCAGGCCTGCAATTTAAGTGACTTAATTCTTCAAGCTTGAAGTGCTTTTCTTTTGCAGCATCAGGAAAAGTTTGACAGCCAAGTGTATTCTGCCCCAAATGTAACTCATGACTGTGAGTATGAGGAAAAAATAATTATCAAGTTGCGATCCCATTCTTTGTGAAAAAATATTGTACTATTGCAAAAAATCAAAGACAAAACCTGATTCATACATTTTGCAAATACAAATTTAAAAAAAACATTTAAATAAGCCCCAATAATAATAATTGTACTGATATTAGATTAAACCAAATAAAAATTGAGTGGTCCCATGATACAGAACCACATGTGAATCTGAAGAAGCACATCATTGCGTTTCATTTCATTTCACCTTTTATTGAAATTATTCAATGGCTGCAGTGTTACACATGAAGGTTGGAGACCCTAAAGCAAAGATATAACCATACGACCCCCCATATCTCCATAGATGATCATTTCTAGCTGCATGGTCACGTTTTCTAGCCCCGGGTGCCCTAATGCAGAGGATTACTGTCAAAACTTCAAGACTTTAAAAATGATAAATGGAGGTCCATCAACTTCGCCTTGTGTCATGGACGCATATAACGGTCTTTTGTAACAGCATTTAACACCTATGATTAGACCACTTAAGCTGAATTATGGGCCCCACAGTAGAGCTATGTAATGGCCATTATTATCTTGACTATGACACTAAACGTGCTTTGATGAACAATTTTCTACTATGCTACTACGCGTACTTGCTCGCAATGGACCAAGTGTTCCTCAATGTAGAATGATGAATTTAGTACACCTGCCCAACCTTGTATAGGTAAGGACTGTAGTGATCAAATGATGCCATAATGAGTGTTACATCTGCAGGTGAATTTCCGTTCCACACTGCCTCCGTAGTTTGTCTATTTCTATTCATGGTGGCGCTGGTGATTTTTCAAGCGTACCCAGATGTCAGATGAGTGGCTGCCTATCTGACCGTTGCACAAAGTGTAGCTGCATCAACCGCGAGGCGAGGTCAGTCTTGGGGGGCAGCGAGAACCAGAATATGAATGTTCAATCCCCACGGGGCGGCACCAGCTGTAGAGATTACCTTTTTAATGCATAAGTGAGACAGAGAAAAGCAGATAGCGGGGATTATCGCACGACGGAGTGGCGCATTACCCAAACATGGCACGACGGAAGGAAAGCGCTTTTTCCCTATCGGTTCATCTGGATGCACTCCGCTGGGTCTGTTTCCAATGGCTGGACTGATTAAAACTGATAACAGTAACAAGATTTGGGAACGGTTCCCCATTATTTGGTGTCACTGTAATATTCCGTGCCAAGATAAGCCCAGGTTTGATATTTAATTCACATCCTATTTGGTGCAGGCTGATGGGCATTCCCACTTGCCCTCTGCTTATCTCCATGCAGGCAGAATCAAACCACTAAGCTGACACTCGACTCCCTAGAGTACTTTGCCTGCATTTCACATTCATAGCGAAGGATGTAAAGGCCTTATTTTCGTCAGCAAATCTTCCTAGACGAGACTCAATTACTTCCTCTTAGTCTCCATTCAAGGACAAAATGTGCTGCTGAAATTTCAGCTTGGAGATGTGGACTACGCACTAAACTGGGCCCCACAAAACAACCTTCTGTTACCGTAGGAAGCACAATATACACATTATTTCACGCCCAGCTGGCTGCCAAATGCAAGCGGAGAGGAAGCGCCAGAGGGGTGCGTTATTACGTGATTAAACCTGTATAATTTTGCAGGTTTTTCCATGTATTTCACACCCTGATGCATTTGACATACAATCATGAGACTCTGTTCCCCAAGGGTCTGGGCAATCGCCCAGGGATAATGAACGGTATATACAATACATGCGAGCCCATGCGTGCAGAAAGCTTTTTGCAGCAGCGACTGTTGCGCTTGACTGGAATCTCATACAAGGTTCCACAATCGATGTGACAGTCCAGGCACCCAGAAAGGTCCCCGGAGACCAGTGCCACTGGTGACAGAGCCATCCGGGATGGGGGCGTGATTTATCAATGTAACGGGCGCGCTGGGTCGACTTGTCTCATTCCTAAGAGGTGGCGCTTCAACTTGGGAATCTTACCTGAACTTGGACTCAGGGGAGATGAATTGCCCGCAAGTCTGAATACGACTAAGACAAAAGAGCCAGGAGATCATGTGACATCTCAGCCCCTGGGACCACACATAACAATTAGTGGCGCAGTTCTTTACAGGCCACTAAATACCCTATCTGCCTCCCAACAATATATAATTCCGCTGGTGGATTGGAAACATCTCCCGCCTATCAGTCACGGCAGGAATGTTAACTGTTACACTGATGACCAGACATGACCAGAATGCCAATAACCCATCAGTCAATGCAAGAGGTACAAAGCATGCTGCGTAGGGAGTGGTTACAGGGTTTAATTAATAGGCAGAGGAAGAGGGACAGGGAGATTGCAATGTACAGTTTTCCAGAACAATTCCCAGCACAGCTTTTGAGTGTGGCAAGGCAATAAAGCAACACAACTCAAGCTACTAACAGGGGACTGAAAAAAAAAAGTGCAGAATTACATTGGAAATGTGCACATTGACTGTTTTTTTCTATTTGTTCTCAATATATGTGGCATAAAAATATGCCCAGCCTCCAGTCATGCCATCATCACATAATTGATGACATCACCCCATAAAAAATGGAACTGAATACAAAATGACCCCATTGATATGGCCTATTTTGACAGAAAAGAAGTTCAGTCGTTTTTTGGTACACAAATACCGTACTTATCCCCTGTATTAAGCAAGATTGACTTACGTATAACGACTCTGGAAGTCTAGCAGCCATAGAACAATGTCAGTATCTATTTCCCTTCTGAAAATGTACCTTTTAAATACGCATGTCTTTGAGATCCAATGATTATGACTTACTGGCAACCTTGGTATTTAACTGCGAAGTGATACTGCAGCAAATAAATTTATTTTCACTTTTCAACTTCAAATCTCTTGCAATAGCTTCACCTTAATGACATTTTAAATCATTGTATACACATACAACGGAGGGCCATCATAATACATGTACCATGTTTGTGCTAGAGTGGGTGGGTGCATCCGTAAACTGTTTTCATTGTTACCATAACTCAACAACAAAACAAAGTAGGGAGTTGATATTTACACCATCTATGTGGAAACAAATATCAGCATAGTTTTGTATATAAACATGAAACATGTCCTTGTATCATCAATACTATCACTTGATGATTTATGATATTGTCAAAATAGTAGAAAACACTCAAGTGCCTTTCATTTGAATTTTATGTTGGTATCACTAGGTGGCCATTCTGACAAGCTTTTATGATTTAAAAGCAGCAATTTGTGAAAATATTTTTGTGAATCAGTTCATTTCAAGCTGAGCAAACTAAAAAATCCAATTAATGTCAAGATCTTATTTCTTTTAGACAAGAGTTACATTATTCCAGCTTTTATCATCAAAGTTTCTGCATTTGACTATTTGAGGTTATAGATCCCCTTCAGGAATGCTTGCAACTGTGTCAGCTTCACTAGTTTCTGAAGTTGACATTCTTGCTAAAAGCCACAATCCAACCTGCCATTCACAACGTCCAGCTGATAAGATACCTGCACTTTCCATTGTAGATAGATCCTTCAGCCTCAGGCATTGCCCCATACTTCAGGACTGTTGCTACACCAAAGTTTATCTCCTATCAAAGTCCAACAACCTGCCAATATGGCTCTACTGATCAATAAACACACACCACATAGATCCTTTTATAAGATGGATGGTTTATTTTGTATGCAGAATAATACATGATCCAAAAAGCTGCCGATAACACAAAACAAAAAGGGCATCCGTGTGTTATCAATCAATAATAAAAGCTTAATTCTAAAACGTCCTTGAAAGTTGAGTTGTCTTAACCTACCAAGCCTGCCTGGTCTCGTGCCAATTGTCCAGAGGTTGATAGATAGCACTCTTCTTAAAACCAAAGTGCAGGTACAATAGGCTTGGTGCCAAGTGATTGTACTGTACCAATCTTAGAATGAATCAAACAGCATGATAGGATTTCTTTCTTATCGTAAACTGTGTCTAATTTTTCTTGTAAGAAATCAGAGATCTTCATTTCACATTTTGCATCATAATAGCTACCTTACTGAATTTCCAACTACAGATTATCTACGGAGTGTATGAGACAATGAAGTCAAGATAAAGTGGACCTGAGACTTGGACATTGGCAGTCATTTGTGCAGCAGAACAAGGCAGAACTCTGTTCACTTACTCAGAACCTGCATGTTCCACAACTTACAGGCAGGCTGTGGTTGGCATTAAACCCAGGGATCAGGCATTCATAATTGTTTCCAATCCAACCAATAAGGAGAAGCTGCTGAATTTGGACTCTTTGATGCCCTTTGATGGGCATGCAACTGCAGAAACATAAATACATCCCTGGGAAATGCTTGCTTTTTGCATGATATTGTAGGTCAAGTACAATTTTATTACCTACACAATGAGCAATGACAAAATCAAAATAAAAGGAGCTGCAGACATATCATTAGGGACATTTGTGCCAATGAAAAAGAATCAAATTATGCTTTTTATCAGGACTGCAATGCTTTTAAAAATGATAATAAATTCCACAAACATTATCTATAGAATGCCTCCTTATTGATTCATGTTGATATGTCTGCCCTGTACAGAAGATTGACACTATCTCCTGCATTCAACAGCAGAAATATATAACAATGCTCATCTGCATCAGCCTACATTGTTATTACATTGCAATCATAAGACATTACAGCTGTTCCGATGGCACCACTTGCTTTGCGTTTTTGCACTTGGTTCTCCCTCCCTTATCATGCCAGCTTTGCCACAAAGCTGATGGACTGTGTACAGTTTTCTGTTCATGGTGGTTTCATGTCAAGCCAGGTTTCCATTGCCACAACTCAATATGTGGGTATCTGGATGGAACTTCAGATGGCTATACTTTCGTAGCCATTTCAGGCTATTTCTTACATGACTTCTGACCATGGTCATGTGCATCATATAGTCCTAAGCCACTGACTCTTTCTGCCTATTCAGCTAGGGCTTTTCCATGATGAGAAAAACTGAAGCACATTTCCAACTTCTATGCCAGCTTCCTTTGCTGATGTTATTGCAGACTGTAGACGTTCTGACAGCATTGTGTCTGTTGGATCAAAACTAGAAAGGATAGTCACCATACCGGAGGGGTCACACTCCGTACTCAGGCCAGCAAAGTAGCGACAGCAGTCCACCATCTTGTAGAAGTGCCTGTGGGAAAGTTGACAAGAGCAAGTTCTTGAGTTACCTTGAAATCTCCTTCTACAAGAGGCACAGGTTTTAAGGAATAAAATGTTAAAATGAAGCAAATCACAAAATGTAGCAGAGATAAAACCCCAAGCTAACCAGGCATTCATGTCCTGTCTGCGTAACTTCCTATTCTCACTGGATCCACCCTTCACCTGCTCACAGTCCTTCTGTGCTCGAAGGTACCTGAAATACATGTATAAGCAATAAGTTGGTGCAACAGTCCACATCGTAGGCTGGAAAATTCCTTCCAGAACAGGAAAAATGTATCTTCTTGAATTAAGAGCAATTTTGGAAAAGCTGACAGGAGTTGTGAGTCCATTTTATGCATGATGGTTTTTATACCTGTGGCATAAAGGAGACACTCTTGCTGAAGGGAGTGACAAAATGACAAAGCACACCCTACCTGTTTCCCTTCTTGAATTCCATCCCCAGAATCCTGATGGCATCCCGTGCCTGCTGGCTCTCCTTCTTGAGAACATCCAACTGGTCAATCACTACAACATCAACAGAGATGACGTTATGTACATTCTAACAGAAATAATTCAACCACTGGCTTATCCTTGTTTCCTTTCTCATTGAGAGTCTAGTACATGTAGTAGACAGAAATGCTAGATTTGGCAGTACCAATTTCGGTTTACTTCCTTGATTTTTAAGATATAACTTTAAATAATTGAGATGTATTTCTCTAGGCCCTGATGAGGGAGGTAGTAGTAGGTGGCAAAATGTTGGCAGAAAAAACATATTGTTTGTGCAGAATGTACAAAAAATTAAAGGTAGTATATATACCAACCTAATTAAACTATTTACGGATGAAAGCAATATCTGTATTCTTATCTAATACCTTCAAGGTCTTCTATGTGTATGGACAAGCAGGGGTTGATACAAGGAAACAAACTTTTCCAAGTAGTAAAACAAACTTGATATACACATGTATGCACTATCTGATAGTAACTGTTTATATCAATTGATTAATTTGCTTAATGGACTATGATGCCTTTGTAGTGTGGCCAATGAAGACTTGCCCTGAAAGGCAAAATAAAAGGTTAGGCAAACATAGGCCACAAGCCACTTCACAGTACAATGGTGGGCTGGCGCCGTGTTCGCCCTGTTTACCCAACAGTTCAGCCACACTGGGCAAAGGCGGCCAGCAGCATTACTGGACTAAGAAGGCATGCACCACAAACAGGTCTGCTTATCACCATAGCTCAGGTGGGCTGTTTGTTTAGTGTCCTGCTGACTGAGGGTGCTTAAAGCAAGCCCGCAGTATCCTACCTTTCATTGCCACGGCCTCCGGCCACCAACATCAAAGCTTAACCATAACAATCGCCTCAATGACAAAAGAGTTTCAACTGAAAACACTGCCATGTTTATACCATCACCTCTGACCTCGTGTTTGTTTTGGAGTATCATGGGTATCCAGGACCTCTCACCCAACCACAACATTCAACTCTCTTCTCATTACATGGGACAATACTTGGGGTGCAACACTCAAGATCAAAGTAATCCCAAACCTACGGTGGCTGCTGCTTTGAGTCTCTGATGCCAAAATTCAGAAACATAATTCTCTCATTAGAGAGCCGGGCATGCATCTTCTCAATTTCAACTGGCCATGAAGGTTAAAGCTCCAAGGCGGAAATAGAAAATGCCTCTAAAGGTCAGCAAGATTCAGATCTATGCCCCAGAGGCACCATGGGTAGGTGGTTGGCTTCAGGGACAGCTGGACACTATTTAGGGTATTACTGTTGAGACTGATTGTGCTGGATCAAAATGTCAGGATAATTCCTATGATAAGGATGCTGAGATAGTTACTGATAGGAAAGGGAAGGTGATTCTATCCAGGCAAAGGACAAACAGGCGCATCAACCAGACAGGATGCCGGCAAAGATGCTATCTGAAAGAGATTTTTGCAAGCAAGGTATTTACCCAGAGTTGCTTCATTTAACACCCGCCTTGCAGCCTCAAGCAAGGCACTACCACCAGGGAAGCTGGCGTAAATGTCACCAGCATTAGGCGCGCCGGATGGCTGGACGTCACATTTGAACAGAGGATGACCACGATAAACATGTCAATATTTATACTGGAAACGATTCGGTACTCTTGCACACTACTGCTTCATGCTGTCAAGACACAGGACTATCAAGGTTATTGATGCAGGCAAGTGTTTGGTGACAATACAGGTGAAACTTTGAAAGTAAATCCCAATCTGTGTACAGCCCTGCTATCTCTCAGACATGACTCTAGATAGCTATGATTGTGAGTTTCAAACATTCCAACCTTGAATGTTAAAATTGAACATAAAATACGGAAGAGTTCCATTCTTGATATTAGCACATGTCTAAACAAAGGACTGCTGAATATGTTGGTTCTAGCAAGGATTCAAAACTATACACCTTGTGTACTTTATTTGGAGTGAGTACTTCAAAGAAAGAAAATGTAGTAACTGGACTTGTCTTAAGTCATACGTTGTAAGAAGACAGTCCAAAACATCATATCAAAACAATTAAAATAGTCAACAGTATCTCACCTGTCCTGGGGATGATGATGATGAACCTTGCACTTGCAGCCAGCTGTTTGATGATAGTCATGTGATCACACAAGACGCCAGCATCTGGAACTAGGTAGGGTGATAGCGCCTGGCCTGTTACCTGCAGACTGCCTTCCAGCTGATGTACTTCTGACTGTGGAACAGTTGAAAACTTTTTAATTTAGCATGGTAACAATCAACTTGAAGGCTAGACTAAAGGTAGTCCCAAAGTCTATTTTAAGGCCATATGGGCAGTGGGTTGTTAACCACATTGTCTATGGCCCAGTATTGAAGGGAAGCCCATCCCTATCTTTCCAATGCCTTTTACCTACAAAAGCAAAGTCAGGTATCCATTTTACACCCGGCTGGAGTGAAGAAATTTGCGTTAAGTGCTTTTCCCAAAGATACAACGTCAGAAATGCCAGAAATCGAAGCCATGATCTTTTGATCTCATGTCCATTAGACTTGGCCCCTCAATGCTCCCATAACTTCTGAACCTCTTCATGGTTTGTAATGACATTTGGTATATGGGTAGTTGTTTGGAAAACGAAGGTCCAGGTCAACTTTGGGCCCCCTAGTGTGTGACCTTGGTACTGCCCCAGAACTTCCATTTTTTTATCTTTTGACCTGTAGTGTGGGTTTGGGCCCCCTAGCAGCTTTCTCTAAAACTTTAGGGACAGTATTGCAGAAATATTTCAAGGAGGATAACTAAACATGATATTCAGTATGCTGGTAGTTTAGACAAAGATGTACACAATGACATGCAAATTAGGACTTGATTTGCATAATTTAGGACATTATGTATTTCTAGCAGTCTTCGCAATAAGAAGCGCATACACATAACATATAATCTATTCGAGGTGAAACATTAATATCGATCATGCAAATGAGAGGCTAATTTGCATAATCAATGTAAAGTGACATAATTCCATAATAGAAAATGGTGGGCATTACATACTTGTGACATGTAAATGTAAGATACTGAAAGTCAAAGTCAAAGGTGTAAACCACTATGATTATGAAATGTGCAAGTCATTTGCATAATTCACTATAAAATTCTGCTAAGCAAAATGACTTTTACACAAAAAGTAGATAATAAAAATAAACTTAGTTTGGTCACTTTGCTGATATGATGCCATCTAGCAAAATTTGTCTGGACTGCACAGTGGTTACAGCAGTATTCCCTTAGGGGATGACAGAATAGAGCTTTACAGAAATGGACCTTGAAGAATAGAATGTAACATTATATGCATTCCAACATTAGATGTACATGTACTAGTATATGGAGAGTTTGGACTATCATATTCATATTGGGCAATATGACACAACATCTAATGTGTTAGGATCGGATACGGAGTGGAGGTGGAATACTTTACAATCTTGTAGGTTCCCAGACACTGCCAAACTGCAATGGGGAATTTCCAATGTCAAACCTGGATTGGAGATGACTCATATGAAATATTACCACTGCTGCCAATGACAGTGTTCCCTATTAATTGTCACATCCTACCTGCCCCACACTCTCTTCAAGGCCAGTCAAAGGAGACCAATGGGGGCTGGGGGGAATCTACCACTAAATCTGTACTTACCCAACCTTCTCCTCTACATTCCCTAGTGGCTTGTTAAATGCATCATTTTTTCAGCATCTTAACAAGGACAGATGCACCTTACAGAGTGACATGGCTTCTATGTACTGAAACCTCTTGGGACACAGTCATGCAGGCTGCCATAATTTGCCTAAAACACTGCCAAGTACCTCTCTGGAGGACTGCCAAGGCTTGTTCTCCTTCAGTCCTTGTCCCCATGGCTCAGACCCACCTTTGGGTGCCTCAAGACTTATGGTCACTGATAAAATAGTTGACATACAGGATCCCATAGACAGTCTTTGTTTATGTTTTGTCTAAACGTTGATTGGGTCCCATGATTTGTTTGTCACCTGCTTTGTGAAAGCTGCCCCCTGGCAGATCACTGCTTCCATGCAGAGCACCTGGGCATGCAAAAATGGGTCTAGGGATTTGCAACATGTTTTCAGTGTGACTAATCTTGTCTAAATAGCAATAACATGCATGGCAGCCAAATATCTAACTATATGGCAATGTTCCAAAGTTCCAAAGTCCTAATGATTCAAAGACATCTTTCTTTGTATCCACTCTTCAATGTAAGAGATAGGAAGAAAAACTGTGCCAAAAGGTATTGGTTACACATGACTCATGATCTACAGTTGGTAATTATTGAAAGGAAAGTATGAACATATAGCATTCCCCTTCATCATTTACACTAAAAATCTCCAAATAAACATAAAGAATGAAAGCAAGTCTCCTTGTAGCCGGCCTGGTCACCATTCTTACTTATAATATGGCTTAGGGGCATTTACCCGGCCAAGTCTGCTACAATAATCAATGTTCTTTTTAGCTGGCTTTTTTATTTATCCTTGTAGGTTAAACTAACCCAGGGGAACTTCCTAGGTGTGGGCAGGCTCCACTTCCAGCACCCTAGACAGATAGCAGGGAGCTCCCAATGGCATAGGTACCAAAAAACAGTTGACTTTCATTGCTAGAGTCAATTCCAAGACACTGTGCGGGTGTTTGTTGCCACTATTTAGAATTCATTTCAAATCTTTGTGATCAAGAATCTTTGTAAACATACATGTATTTGATGGTTTGAAAACATTTTGAAACTCTGCTACACTTTCTAAATGTTTTCCCGTTCCGGTGGAATATTCGAAAATTTCATGGCACTGAGAACAATTATATTCTATATTTTCTAAACAATGGCTCATCACCCAGGCTAAATTTCAAACGTTTTACTGAGAGTAGTAATGAACCCTGGTCCCTGAGCACTTGAATGTAACAGTTGCTGAAGAGGACATCTCTAGTGGCATGTCCTCCAGGGCCAGGGTCATGTCCTTGCAGTTCACTCACCAGACCTGCCATTCTATGGATCATAAATGGTGATGTATGGTGGGAATCTCCCCTTCCCATTTGTTTAAGCCAGGACCCTCTGATAGCCTTGGTGCCTCTCTGTTTATACCTCCCTAATTGGAGTAATATGCCATCCTGGTTAGATTAACCATCTATTCCCTGTAGAACAACCTGCCCCATGACTTTGACCTTCTTAACTGGAACCAGTGGACCGTAATGGTGAGGCTATGCTCATTACTGCATTCCTGGGTGTTGTCTGTATCCCCAGTATCAATAGTGGCACCAGTGGTGAGGTTTCCTCCTGATAACAGGAAACACTTGCAATCCGTGGGCTTGGAATACCTGGCATCACTGCCTCCAGGCCAATAAGTTAATCTGGACCTGGACTTGAACCAGGCAGGCTGTCTAAAATTAACCTAATACAAACATATATCACTGCTGTATCAGGAGATCAGGACAGCTACAGTATCTTTTAACCCATGGTTTACATCCTGCAACCAACCTCCCTGCTGCAACTTAGATAGCTTTCTGTAGAAGTTTCCAAAGTCACCATGACCCCTTTCAATCTAAAAAAAAATGGATCAACTTTGAAATTAGTTTAGAAAGTCTCAAAATTATTCAATTTGTGTAAGGTGAATGCTCCCAAGCCACTTAGATTTTTTCCGATCTGGATCACTTACAATCCTCCTCCAGGAGATAGTTTAGGCGTTATGTGGGCAATTCGCTTGTTTCAAATACGTACAGCAGACATAATCGAGTGATAAGCCGCTGCAGTTATACCTACAACATGTCAAAAATGTACTCATCCCAAATACATCCCAGGTCAAGCCTGTAGTTCTCTTTCTTGGTTACATCATTTTATAGAGATACAGCAGCAACAAAAGCTGGGGCATAGTTATTCCCTCAAAGTTGTGAAGAATATCATGTGGAGTGTGTGTGCAATTTGGGACTTATCATAGAATGTCATCATGTATACACAGATCATCACTATCACATAGTTGACAATGTTTCTTAGTTTGATTTATAAGAGACCAAATAGTTATTGACACCATTGGGCTTGCGTGTGTTTAATTTGATTTTGCTGTCAAAGAATGCACTAGTGTCTATGTCATTAACCTAATGCTGTCCAAATGTATGTGTAAACATGATAATGGGAAGGAACCCTACAAGGGTATCAGCTACACTGGGTTAACCTGACCACCATAAATGTGTTAAGACCCTTCCTTGACATTTGATTGTTTTTCAGATGTGATCATCAGATGTCACAGAGGAATTCAGTGATATGAAGTGTGAATGTGTGATGCATATTTAAAACTGATTAGTTGCAAACAGCACCAGTAACAGCATTGACCTACCTGCAATCTGAGTTGGGCCATGTCTCTCATCAGCTGGTTCCTCCTGGACTCCTCCTCTGCCTGGACAAACAATAAAGACAGAGAATAGACTTACAGTTGGGTATACAATCTGTACAAAGGGCTATGATAAAATATAATTTAAATATGGTTTTGACAGAAGTAATACAATATACATGTACATATATGTGGAATGTCTATGATGTTTCCTTTTATATTGCCCATATAGCGTTCACGTTTCTTTCATGAGACAAAATGATAAACATGTATGTCTATATAGAAGTAATTATAAAGGCGCAATTTGAATTAGTCATGGACTTTTATCAGTTTTACCCTTGGGATGTCAGAAGCGGGTTATCATTAAAATAATCAGGTCATAATATCACTCCCACAAATTCCAATAGAACACATGTACTTAATAACAAGCATGTTTCTAATTAAGCCAGTGGTATTTGTTATTTGGAAGAATGATAAACAATACAGGTATAAGTGATCTCAGATTATAAATAGATGTAAATACAGACTCAATACAGGTATAAGTGATCTCAGATTATAAATAGATGTAAATACAGACTCTTTGAAAATCTAATTATTACATTTTTCTGCATGCTCTATTGGGCTATGAAAGTCAAGCAAAACATTTCTGTATGTATCATATACCTACTCTGTGACATTTACACTGCCTCAGGAAAGAATATGCGTATATATAACGGAAGCGGGAGTACATGAAATAAAAGTTTATGTAATCAGATGCGACTAGGTAGGTGTGTAGGCAGAGCTGCTGGTGTTAACCCTGAATGTCTGTCTTCTGCAAACTTGTTTCCCTGTCCTCAATCACTCCACCTTCTGTCACCAACTTCATCTGCACTTCATTAGCCAATCAAAACGTTTGCATGACAGGTCAGGGTCATGACCTAACACAGGGGTTGATGGGAAGGGAAGCGGAAGCCTGTTTAGTCTCAGTGGCTGCTCATTACACTCTCTAACCACCCTGTGGGACTTTGATGAAAGCCTATCACTTGTGGTTCCTGCCTAAACTGATCAAAAAGGGGGCTGTGTTATACTATTACACACTACAACAACAAGGTAGCCAGCAGCCCTGCATCTGTCTTCCCAGTAATCACTGTTTTGTCTAGACTGTTCCTCTGGAAATGACTATCTTTCAAGACCAAGCACTTTTACTGTAAATGATTCAAATAACTAAGCATCAGTCAACATAGAGTGATCACTTTTTTAATGCTTTGCAGCATCATTTTCTACTGAAAGATCTTCAGCTGAATAAAATTGCTTCAAAGCAATTTCAAGCAATTTTCTAATCTGAGTTGACATGACACTCATCAAACCTGTTAAACGCAAGATTTAAATAAAAATGTTAACTTGCAGTCAGGCACTTGTACTTTAGATAAACGTATCATTCATGGCCAAAAAATATCCTGGTTCTTTTTTTCCTGCCATTTTCTGATGGGCAAGATGAAATGGGCAACTATAAGTCAGTAAGTCAAGTCAAATCCCAACAAAAGCTTCTGCAAGTTAAAAAGCTGAACAAGGTAGAAAGGTGACATTAGTTGGAAAGTAGCCAAATGCTTTCTCCTTTTCAATGCCAAATATACAAAAAAAGGTCTGTTGCTTCTGTGACACGTTAATTTCTTTTAATTAATGATATAATATTTGTTGTATTCTCACTATCAAAATAAATTCTGGATATTTCTTACGCCATTCCAACCTTCTCTTATATCAGATTAAGAAATTTAAAAAAGTCACATTTTTGTTGGCTCAATCACAATAAAGTAAGGACACACAGACTTGTTGATTCTCCCAAGGGAAAGAGGTATGATTAGGAACAGTAGCTGTTCCCTAGCCAACATTCTTTTCTCCCACTGACTGGCTTTTCTCCAAGTAAGAAGTTAGCAGCATGGGGAAGTGATCAGGGCAGGGGCAAGGGGAGACTGTTGGGTTTAACACTCATCTATGCTTACTGCTATGATTGATCACATTTAAGTAAAAGTCTACCAATACTGACAAACACATTTAATTTTGTGGAAACAACTCCACTGGCTTCTTGCCATAGACTTAATCCCATCTCCCAGAGTATCACTCTCCAAAGAACCAATGGATAAGCTCCTTCATACTGCCAGACTGCAGTAGAAAGTTATTATTGGTCCTCCTTAGCATGATATAGATACATGTAAATGTATGCAATGGCAATCATTCATATCACCAATCCTATTGAACATATTCCAAATTCATAATGTGTATTGGAACAATAGTGTGTCTTTGATGTAGTGCTGTGCCTTGCAGGTGGTTAGACCAATATTACAAGCAGGAAGTGCCAACTAACCCATTGACTTCCCAGAAATCTGTACCCTAGAGATAAATGTTATCATGATCTGTGCTGAGTAGCACATGACAGATATTCTGATTGGCAACAGGCTGTAGAGTTATAACTTTTGTAACTAACTGCCAGCATGAGTCAATCTCTGACCTGTTGATCATCCATGGGGGAGACTATATGAATAACTGCAATAAGAAATTGTGGCAAAAAATTCAAGTACAGTCAAACCTGCCTGAGCGACCACCTCTTCTCAGCGACCACCTGGCCATTTCGACCGCTTTTTCTCGGTCCCGATTTTTTTTCCATTGACGTAAGCATTGAATGACCTTTTCTCAACGACCACCTGGCCAACGCGACCGCGACCGGCCCAAATTGGGACCCCTAACGACCGCATCATTTTTGAGGTTTTCATCGATTTTTTATAACTAGCACGATTTTGTGCCGAAATTGGCCAGTTTGCGTCGGATTTTGACTGCCATTACGATGTTATGTTTAGAATAAAGATGGCGGCGGTCAATGGGTTGGTCAATGGGGCAGTCTACTGTAATATGGAAGGAAATTTCGGTGTAAAAAGATCCAAATTTAGTTGTAACAGAAGCTGTTTTTTAAAAAATCTATATCATTATAAAGTGAACGAATGCTGAAATGTATATAGCCTCATACATTTTTAAGAAAGATCTGTGTAACTCATACCTTTTTAAGAAAGATCTGTGTTAGTGCTTTTGTCCAACTGTACTGTACATTCACCCGGAATGTACCGGGCATTGAATTCGAAAGGTGCACTGTAGTTATTTCAGATACGGCGATCAAGAATACAGCGACGCATAAAGGCTTGTATGGTAAAAAGTTTCCTTACTGTCTAAAACGTTAGTGTATAAATATTAAGCTTTAAAACACTGTATCTTATAAAAGCTCGATAAAAGCTTTGGGTTAAATTTACAATCCACAGTGTGCGTGTTGTATTTTACATTAAAGACCTCGCTTCTTTGCGTGCGTACAGTGTGCTTGCTATTTGCCATTAAACACAATGGAAACCATTTATACTTTGCATCGGGCATGTTTGAGTCGATACTCTTCTCAGCGACCACCTGTCCAAATCGACCGTTTTTTTTTCGGTCCCCCGCGTGGTCGTCTTGGGCAGGTTTGACTGTACATGTACATATACTCTTTCAACTGCTGCCAACACCATCTCACATCCTATGCCAACTGACCTTTTATGCAACCTCCATCATACCAAAAATGTCTGATAAAAAAAAAGTAATCTCTTTATAAAACCAAACAGATCTTTGGAAAGGAAGATCAGATTTCGAGATCTTGGTCGAAAGCCATGTACTATATACAGTGTCACTTGAAGACTTTGACAGAAGTGTGCATAGTTCAGTGGCTAGCGGCCCTGCCTATGGCGTTATTTCGATTCTGGCTGTGTCGCTCACCTAACATGCATGCTACAGGAAAGGGTTGCAGTCTATAGGACGGGATGCTAAGCCATTGTCCACTGTTCATTATGCTCGTAAAAAAAGCTACCAGAGACTTTCCCGGTGCAATAAACCTGTAAATACTGTACATAGCGTCTGTCTTCTCTGTCACGACCAGTGAAAGACTATCTCTTTTATTAATAGTGCGCTGAAACTGAATCGCGATCACTTTCCTTTCCTTTTGGGGTGGGGGGTGGGGGGAAACAAATATCATGTAGAGAAAGTGTTTGAAACTGCCATATCATGTAAATAACAGATCATGTCAAGTTACAACGCCAGCATCATTTTAATAGTCATTCAATTTTTGGTCTCAGAACAAAGAAATTCCTATCTGAATCTTGATACACAGGTGACAAGTCTTACAGCCCTGTTCAATCTTTCCACCAACCCACCAGGAGCAGTGAGCCATGGCAAGAAACAGTCCCAGGAGGCATCAACACATTCCTGTACTTACCCAAGTGCATTTTCGGCAACCACCATATCTGTATCATTTCAGTCCACACTCTCCTGTTATGAAAGCAGAGCTCTATCTGTCAGCAGGTCTGGAGAGGAACCAGGCCTTTTTTTTCTGCAAGCTTACAAAGTATTTCAAGTCTTCTGAAGACTCTGTGATAGCAACCTTCGTGATCAAACTTTTTGGTCGACATATTACATTAAAATTGAGCTACCATCAGTATATCTGGTCAAAACTGGTGCTTTTATTACTTGCAACTAAAAACCAACAAGAAGCTACTTTCAGGTGTACTGTTAACTGTGACACCAGGTTAAAACACATCTCCCTCTATTTACAGCCTGATGGACCTACAGCAGCGAAGGGTCTGGGATGCCCTTCCTGTAAACACTTCTCAGTGCCCTTGGAGCAAACTACACAGCTGCTCCTACTCTATTACAATAACTGCCAAAGTTTACACAAGCATTTGGCACCATTGTCCCATACCACAAGCCAGATTTTTCTTTGTTAAAACTTTAAGGCACTGTTATCCTCATGGCAGCTTTCCAATTGTGAAAAACCCAAAGCAAGGCCTGCCATAGTTTCTGTAAACATGGACTTCTTGTCTGACATGGTTTTAAGATGTCTTATCCCATATGTGGAGGCTTAATGGCAGGAAACTGCATGGTAATTTACAAGGTGGAAAGTTCCCAAAGGTTATCAACAGAGTTGCCTGGTTGGCTGTAGGAAAGGGGTGTCCATTTACCACAGGAAATACAACCCTCCTGCCTGAGAAAGAGTCAGGGGAGCCAACAACCACAGGTCATACTATCTGATTGCCTCAAGGCTTGTGGAAAGATTCTGTCCTGTTACCATATGATGGTAGACCTGTAGAAACCTGATGACAGTCTGCTTTCTGAGGAGCCTGTCTTCCAATATTACTAATCGAGAAAGAATACCGGTAGTTCTACTATACATGTAAAGCCTACTGTCATTTGTTTTTATCACAATTGTGACAAGACATCCCTGGTGCAAAGCAGATCTGAATGATTGGAAGACTTATGTGTAGAATAACTCATTCATGCATTAGCTGAGGATCAGTTTGTGTAACTATGGTGCTCTCAATGACAAGAATAAATATTTCAAATAGATCACCACCTGGATGCTGGAGTAAGTGAGTGATGCTATATATTATAACATGAGTGTGCATAGCACTGTACAAGGATATAGTGCAAGGATATAGTGCTTCTATAGGATGCTCTTTCTCAAACCTATCATCTCTCTCCAGGTGAAGCTCTACTCACTTCTCGTCAGGTCTTGGGCTGGTCCAATGATAATGTTATATTGGATGTGACAGAACTATTGACGTTATCAAAGAACAGTCTATTTACCTATCTATTTGCATTTATTAATGTCTCATGTTTCTGAAATAAATAACGTAAACTAGTTTCATTTACACAGCCTCTGTGTGCAAGGAGATTATATTCAGTTTATAAACAGGAACATCATGCTGAATAAAAACACCATCTCTACTGACATGTTGACAATTGATATTGAAACAAATGTCATCAAGAAAAAGAAATAAACAAGGGAGCATGACTGAAAAGACCTGTCAACTAACCAGTAACTAACTAAGGAAACTGGATGTACACAATTTGAAGGTAGCACCTATTCAACAATTAGTATTGCTGATTTCTGCTAATTGGCCTAAAATGGCAATGCTGATGTTATCTACAATGATGTGTATTGCTCTTTAACAAGAAGGAAAAGGTCTACAAAAAGGCAAAGGAAAAGGGACAGGTATGGCAACATGCATATACATGTACCATACCTGTATGTTTGATATGGTAGGACATAAAAAAAACTTTTAAAGCACTTTGCTAAAGGTCACCAGAAGGGTGATATTCTTTTATCCTCAGTATGAAATGCCAAACATCAGTCATAGTTCTTGAGCTAATTGTGTTTTATTACACTAACAGTAATCCTACTTTAGCTGCCCATGTAAATGCCATCAACTTTTACTGCAGATAGCTGGTGGAAATTTAATGAAGCAAAACAATTTTGGAGCCAATGATGGGACGACGCACCATCATAATTATTGCAGCAAATGGCATTGATCTGAAACAAAATGCTGCGCTGCTCCAAAACTTATATGGCACAATTTTTACTGGCTGCTTGGCATACAGATATCTGTAATATAATTACAGGGGTGTTCCATTTTGTTTATGGGGGAGCAAAAGCAGTCTTTTCCCTTTGTATTGCTGTTCTTTTTGGCAAACCAAACTTAGCACTCAGAAAAAAAATGTTTTGAAATAGAGTTGAGATCTAGTTTTAGTCGTGTGCAACTTGATTGACCAGCTGCATAGCTGTAGTGGAATGTTTTCTTTCCCTAACTGTAGCATGGCCAATCACCCTACTAGTAAACAGCAACAGCAACCAAGCAACTAACAAGTTGAGGGAAGCTCCCCTGTCGAGTAAAGACAACAGAGTCTGGGGAGGATTCACTAAACAAACAAACACCAGACTGAGGAGGGCAGTCCATTATGCCACTGTGGAATTAAGGGTTTATAGACTACAACAGAGGCTCATTATCACAATTATCACTATAATGGGACCACATGCCCCTCCCACCACCACAATTATTTTCACATCCATAAAAGATGAGAACACACATAATCCTCAATGCTTCAGTGCTTACAGGTAATTACAGCCATTTGCACAGCACAAATTGTAAGAGACAAACCATTGTAGTGGGTTACTAAGCACACCTTTTGTTTGACTTTCTCATTTGTGGTGCTCCGATATTCGATCTACCGGTAACAGACATACATTTCCTCATGTGGGAGCCACTCCGATCCTACATGTACTACAAAACAGTGAAATTACAGGTTTTGGTCTCCACAAGTTCCACAAGTTCACTCAAGTGTGCAAGCATGTCAGGCCATGTCTACGTGGCCAACGGAAGTGAATAAAACTATCTTTTGTTAACTTCAGCCAAGACAAATCTATGAAAAAAAAGGAGATTTTGCTATTGCCAGAAATAGCTTCTAATCAGATATCATGTGAATGTCTTCAACAGTGCCCCACTCTATGGGGTGTGGGGGGCCATCCTCTATACCACATTCTACTACATCATACTGCATTTAGCCTGCATAGCATTATGGTAATGAGGCTGACATGGCAGCCATGGAAAGCAGAATATGTTTGTCGTTTGATAGGCTAAAACTCTTATCCTTACCCACACGGCTCTGTTATCACATCCTCGGGAAGCTGTCACACATCCTGTGGGAAATCTTGAAGTTATGTACTGGTTAACCTCATCTTATAACAATGATATCAGACTTGTGGTTTCCTGAGGGTCTGTTCATCCACAGGAAGTCTGGCCTTTGGGGCAAAAACGCACACACAAAAAAAAGGAAAATTTCAAAGGCATGAGTACGACTGAAACAAGACAGTACGGAAAGTCATGTTAATGACATGATCAATTAACCTTGTAGAAAAGGATATGACCTTTGACCCATAGTTGCAAGCAACTTTGAAAAACCAAGACTACATAAAGCAACAATGCCTGTGCAATGGCCAATCTTCTTGTCAACAAGATAAGTGTTTGTGTGTGTGAGGTATGCATCAGGTGGATCAGTGTTCACTTTCACAGGGAAAAATGAAGTTGTTTCAACTCTTCAGTCTTGGGTCTAAACACAAATGATTGATGGCCAAAACAATTTACCTGCTTGAACATACCTGTCTTTTGTAATAAGTGCATTGTTGAGAGGTGTTGCAAATTTCACGTGCCAGAGTGTTTGATACTAGTAGTTGGGCTGACATTGCCTTATATCAGACATGACTGGTTGAACAAAGCTGTGAAAATTTCCCAAAATGACAGACTGAATGCAGACATTTATCTGAGATCATTCTGTAGTCTTGGCAGCTTGGGCAACAATGCATCATTTTATGTAGCACATTTTTTACATCATATTTGTAAGAAACTGGTAAAGATGTTCTTATTGGCAATCCTAGCCATTGTCAGATCATCCATACAAATGTGTTTCAGACGAGATGATTCCAAACAACATATCGTTCTCCCTTTCATAAGCCATTGCAGGAGATATGTAATATTTACTTGCACCCACTGACTAAACCCAGACATCAGTGCCTTGGTCGGTACGCAGATGACTTATTTCTGGTGACCAACTTTATGGCTTCCCTCCCAGTACCAGCTGTTGTGGTACGGCCCTGTATATGGAGGCTATTATTACAGACATTAGAGGGGAGGCAGGAACAATGAACGGAGTGGACGAGCAGGTGTAACGTGTGGTTAATACACGACACAGGTTATTGAACACGATAATGGAACACTGCTTTATGCCTGCAGCTAGGCGGGAAAGATCACGTCGGGAGATAATCATCACATTGTCTGCACTTCCTGCCGGTGCAGTCAGCTAGAAATATTACCTCTAAATGGTGCAGCTGATGTATGCATTGGGTCATCAAACTGTGTTCTTCCAATGACAATTCCCAACCAATGTTTCTCCATTCTGGCAATCAGGTGTTACAAATCTGGCTCAAATGAATGCTGCAACAGGATTTTCATCTCCTCAGAGGTACAAAGTGCTACAGATGGAAAACAACTGTAATCATATGCAATGATGTGAGAGGGCCTGACAGGGTGGAAAGTCCACTTTTAACGCTGGGTTTCATCACATAAAAAGACCTACTCAAGTGAAACATATAATTACCAAAGTGACCTTTTTTGTAAATTGAAGTCCGCAGACAGCCTTGTCATGAATAACATTCCATTGGACAGATGATAGATATTAGCTAATTAAGTGAGAAAATTATACTATTCCACTTATGGATAAAGGGTTCTTTTGTAGGCTGTCAGGCAGAATGGATGGTGCCCTCTGGAACACCTGTCCGCACAAAGAGAAAAGGTGATGAGATTGGGCATCCTTTGATAAAAGTAAGCCACCCATAAAATACCACAGAAACGAGACACCAATGTTATAGCAAAGGGATTAATGTCATATTAAACACAGAGTCTTTTTGTCTTAGTGCTTCAGCTGTAACTCTTACCATAATACACCTAAAAACAAACACAGAATTATGTGTTGTATCTTTTATCCATTTATGACAAACATACATCCAGAAAAAAAGTTACACACACTTTCAACCTTTTGAACAACATTCTGCTTAGAAACATTGACCATGTGGAGTCAGTGGTGCATGCAAGAAAACAGTTGAGCATGTATCAGGAACCAAAGCATGTCAATTATATGACTCATCACATAATCTTTTCCCACTAGAAATCCTGGGTGATAAACTGTGACTCCTTGAAAACAGTGGCGATTTGGACATCAAGTACATCAAGAACTTTCCAGAAGTAACTTTCTTTTCCAACTTGTGTTTTCACATGAGGAATGTGTGTTTGTCTTTTGCCTGCAGTGAAGATTGGTATCGTGTGACAACACTTTACTTGGATGGGTTTAAATGCGAGATTAGCATGTGTGATTACACCCTGTGGCATTCTGCACATTGGTTGGAGGGATAATTAGTGAAGGACCCATCATCATTCCTAATGTGCACCACCCCGAGACTATCCCTTAAGGGCAACCGCATTACTGCACCGCCTTTGTTTGTGGTGGCAACAATGGCAGGGATACAGGTGATGATTCGGGTTATTATTCCAGCCACCATGGTGTGAAATTGTTTGTAAGTCCCACCTGTCCTCCTCACACATAAAGCCTACCCTGGGGACAGCCTTAGAAAGTGACAATAAAACAGTGAGGTCACCATATAATGACAGGTTACGACAGACTCAACAGAGCTGACTGAATGTCCTCTCCTATGCTATTGCTTCTGCATGGAAGAAGAAGCCCAGTGGCAGGCTCAGATGCCATGTTTAATTTCAGTCATTATAAGGATGCGCCAAAAATAGTCTCTCCGCACTGTTTTTTGTCAGAGGTAGCTTAAAATACCCATCAACTGTAATATATGACACAACATTTGGTATCATAACATTTTCACCTTTGTCGCCCTGTTATTTACTAACAGTATAGATGAATGTGTATTATCTTTTAAATTATCTAGTAAAATCACAATGAATCAACTTAATATGATGCCTTGCCAAAGTTAACTAGTAATTTTTCCTAATTTTATCCATGATAATGAATGCCTCTGAGGCTTCATGCAAAATAATCATTATTACCCATTTAAAATGAAAGAGGAAGAAGCAGTTGGGCAACCTTTAGATGCCTAGTCATAACTAATATGATTCACCAACGGTTTTCTCTGAATATTTCATCTTTGACAAAAAGCTACAGCTGTGACTGCAATGTATAATGTTAGAATGATATAAGATATAGATTACAAAGTCATCAATGGCCACACTTACCACATCGCCACCTTCCAGGTCGTGCCAAACTGCAGCCCAGACACAACACATGCTTCATATCATACACATCTATACATACATGATGACTAAAGCTGGGGTGAGTCATGTGACAGTCAGCACACATGAACAGTGACTACCGCAAATTCCTTTACTTCCACATTATCAAACATTAGGAGAGAAAAAAGGATTACAGTGTTCTAAATTTGCTCCCATCTATTCAGCAGTACAGTAATCATACAAAAGAGACATTCAAGAGAGAGCACTGCTATCGGTAATAGTTATGTTTGCGGAAGCAGCAAACATATAGTTTTCCTGCAGATATTCTACCAAAACGCAGGAAAAGCTGGGGCTGTACCAAGCTCTCTACGTTTCCAGCTTTTTGATCGGCGACAAAAGGGCTTTTCTCGGGGATACGTCACATGTGAACCTATCAGCAAAACGCTTGCTCAAACCGGGATCCAATGAAAACACAGATGACAAAGCCTTTGGCTGTGAAATACAGCTTTTCGATTGGCCGAAACTCTATGCTTGTCATCGAATAAACCAATGAACGCACAGGATTGAAACCGGCCGGGCCACCTTGACCAACATAACGTTATAAGTTACTTATAACGTAAAAAAAAATCGGTGCAGAATCATGTCAAACCACGTAGCATAGTGGGGAGTTATACGGCCTCACACGCTGAAGGGCGCAGGATCGAGTCCCGCTAGGTCACTCTTTTTATTAATCTCCAAGCAGATCCTACAATGGCATAAGATAGTACCAAACAGCCAAGAGGTGTCCATTTGCCCGGTAGCGAAACACACTCCTAAGGCCGGCTTGACTCCTCTGCCAGCTTTTGATACTATCTTATGCTACCGTAGGATCTGCTTGGAGATTATCTTTTTATTCCCCATTTTAGATATGTATCTTGTATTTACAACGTTTTCATCTTGCGAACAGGGCATCGTTCGTTTTACACGCCTTTTTCAATTTTTTTCTTGCACTCAAAAGACGTGCGGGGCTTACGGTCGGTCGGACGGTCCGTGTGGGGAGGGGGGCTTGCCAACGCCTCGTTGCCTTTCTACTAGTTGTTTCTTTTCTTGCGATTTTTCCTTTCTTTTCCCTTCGCAAACATCCTGCATTTTTTTTCAAAAATGTCTACTCAATAGTAATACCTCAAAAATAAACCACCACACAAGTTTCATGACTTATAGCACTTATTTTCATAGTTACCCAGTAAATCCTCATGATAAACCACCCATCAACAGGGTTTAGTTTTTTTCCTTTGATAAATAGTCTGGCATATAATATCCTGTCCAATGCGCAAGAATGATTGAATAGAAAATGCATTATCGCTTTTTTTCTACAGCATCAATTTCCCATCCAAAGAGGCTCCTTGGTGATATGGGAAAGAAGCCAAATTGAAATACTATATCTTGATTGGTCAGTTCCATCTATAGAAATACCAGGTTCTAATAATATTTGAGTAAGAGTTTAGAAATATTGACTCAGCCTATTGTAGCAAAAAAGTTGCAAAACCAATAAACAGATGGTTTAGCAGCAGCCAGAAGAGGCGAGGGATTCTCAGTTTGGCTGCCACTAGGATATCTGTCAGTATCCTGCTTTATCCTCTAATGCATCCATGCAAGGAGACTGCTAAAGCCATACGCTATCAAATTAATAGATGTGAATACAAATAAATATATCTCCTAATCCAAACAGCTGGTCAGGAAGATAAACTCTCCCTCAATCCTGTAGAAAGCCTTTCTATCAATATCGTTAATACTTGAGGGATGAAAGCAATGCTTGGCAAAATCAGTGGATAGAAAGTTGGCAACACTCTGGCATGTTTTAACTTAACCCAGCTGAGGGAATGATCTTGAACTTCAGCAGATAAAGAGGTAAATTGGTACTCAGCAAGTCTCTGCTGATCTGATTGGCAGAGACTGAAGGGGGAGTGGTGGTAGCTGAGGTTGTGTACAGGCAGGAATGTTAAGTGGTGCTACAGCTGTTCTGCATCTTTCCTCACCAAGTCTTGTGGGGACAAACAGTTTGTCAGAACTTGAGACCAGTCTGCTCCAGCTGTCAGGATGCATCATCCCTCCCCTGACACAGAGGGCTGGGCTGCCTCCAATGGCAGTCTGCCAATGAGCTGCTACATTTACAACTCTGTTTTAACAGGGCCTTATGCCAATGTCTTTCGTCTTTCCGCAGCAAGCCCAGAGGAATGTAAAACACAGCTAGTTCCTCCTCTGCTGACATCAGGGTCAAGCAATTTCAACACATGGCAATGAGGTACAGGCACAAAGTTCTTAACTGATGGGAGATTTCTGCCAATCTAAATTATTTTCAGAGGCTGTAGAAGTGAGAACAGAGCTGGCTTGGGACTGGAGGGCGATCAAAGGACGTTCTTAGCATTCCAGTTGCTCTGCCATGTCATGGCCTAGACAGGAGCATGACTGGGCCATGTCACCCCATGGGCTGATGTGCCAATCCTGGGCCCAATTTACACTCCCCTGTGGTACAAGAAGGTGGGCCCTTCCAGGGGTTATCACAACTGTCTCCTGTACAAGATGGGTAGCAAACAGTCCCTAAATTTGGGTAACTCCTCCCCTGGTGTCTTTCTTCCCTGGGCCCCAGACAGCTGACACCTGCTGCAGACAGACACCCTGCCTCCCAGGATCAGCTCTAATGAAGACCAGCCTGCTCAGGGTAATCTTATCTTCCCTGCGCCCCACACATGCAGTGCAAACAGAGGTGTTCTGTACCCTCCACAAATAAACAGACCATATCTTTTAACAGGGGGACAACCACTGACTGGCAGATCACTAGGTTATCTATGGGCGATTAATTGTCTGGCAGCCCAGGCGTTTTTACATTTTTTCAGCAGGGAGGTGAGGATGATAGACAGGGGGTAACTCCAAGGGCATACTTTTCATCTGTTTGGGGAGAGATTTTCCAACACCTTCTTCAGCCAAAGAAAATGAAGGGTCACAAGCTAAGTGAGTTCATTCAAGGGTCATCCTGTTGGGAAATTGTTGGATGATACAGTTACAGTCGTTTTATTCAAGGAAGATAATCGCCTTAGTGGCTGGCTTACCTGCGTAAGTGTTTTTTTTCTTCTTCAGATTGAGTGGGATTCAAGGTTCTGTGAGATGAGTTATCATCAAGGAGTTTACCAGAAGTGGACATATCAATTTATGTACTGATATAGAAAATCTGAAGATCCATGACAAAATGTCAAGAGGTAATGTTAAACCTTTCCAATGTCATAACATAAGCTTTGCCAGTATCTTGGAACACCTGCATTTTACCAGCTTTTCTGACTTTCAGTGTTCCTTCCATTCTTACATATTTCTGAGAAATGTATGTGGAAGAAAGTGAAATCCACATAAAATGTCTCATGTAAGACTACCAGGTAGTTCACATCATGAGTTATGCAATCATATAACTATGCGGCTGTCAGGTGCCCATGGTAAATGGTAACAGCCAAGGCATGGATGTACCATCATTGTAACATGAACATAGACTCTATCCTTGCAATTGGCAGTTTATTTCAGTTTTATTTGAACTTTGATTTTTCAGCGATATTGGCAAAGTAGTTTCTTATGTGTCAGAAATGCTAGAAGGAGTTTGTTAATGTTACTTACAATTAAAATATGATCATGGCACATTATGGTACTTGGTAGTGGTACCCATTAGTTCTGTAAAGAGAGACAAGCACCCACATACTAGCACATCACAGTCAATTGAACAATAAAAGCTTTTTGTAAACTACCAAGGACACTACATACTGAGTCATGTCATCATCTTTAGCACTTACAATGCAATTTGCCTTTCTGAAATTTCCCTGTTGTTTTACTCACTTAATAATAACATAAACACAATAGTTCCTACGCTCCTCCTACTCCCACACCATGTACCAAGATAAATAAATAAATAAAGCTCCCTGTTCCCTCATCCAATAGGATGGCAGGCATTTTGTGTGGTCACTGACAAATAGATGGGAGCTCAGATAGCCATTACTCATGATAGTTATCAGCCTGAGGTAATTGTATGCAAACAAGGATGATTTATAGACTTCATTAAATCTAATCTTAAAAGCTTCAGAACTGCCCACCAAGTACTATTCAGCTTCAAATATCTGGGCACATTTCATTCTACCCATTCTGACCAAAAACAGCCAACTGTAACAATATAGATAAGAGCATAGATCTAAGTACATGCTGGTATTTCCTGGTGGTCTGTTCACAGCTGCCATCTAAGACTTACACAAACAAACATCCATCCTATCTGTAAACATGCAACGTTAGTGGTCTGTTTACTGACAACAGTCTGTCTGACACCATCATCCTGCATCAGAATCCTTGGTTGTACATCATCTCTTTTATAATGGATGAAAATATGTTTTTTTATGCATGTGGTCTAAAGAAAAAAAGCTCTTACATTATAAATGATAATGATAGATATATAAAATATGTCAGAAATTATATAAAAAAATAAGTGATAGTTTCAAGTAGCTTTATATAATTGCAAAGCTAGAAATGCCATTCATCTCTAGCTCCTTATGGGAAGGGGGATTTCCCAAGGGAGATAAACAGCGTCCACTAATCTGTTAATCTCAAATAATCCAAACCAGGCCATATGCTCTCTATCCCAGATATTAGATTGCATAAAAGGGAGTATAGTCAGGTATATCAAGGAGGTTGACCTGCATACTGCAAACCAGCTATCATGTTTGCAGATAAGAACAGTTCTTGTGACTTTTGCATCAATGTACCTTCCTTCAATATTATGATCATAAGATAGATACTGATAAACTTTGGATGTGCTTTGATAGGCTTGCCATGCTAGACAATACAATTCACATTTCAAAACTAGTTCCATTACATTCACATTGCAAATAACTTTTTTTGTCATAACTTTAGCTACGGCCGCGTGGCGCGTTGGTACACCCGATCCCTCGATCTCGGAAGTTAAGCAACGCGACGGTCCGGACAGTGCTTGGATGGGAGACCAACCAAGGACGTCCGGATTGCTGTAGCCTCACGAAGCTTTCCACGAAATCGTCTTCCGGGAGGGACGTAAAACGGGGGTCCCGTGCTCGAGGAGGTGCCTCGACCACGGTTAATCAGCCTCATTACTCATAATGGGTACCTACTGGCTGGCAAAATACACCTGGTGATTATTTACCTTACAAACAAAGCAAGGGGCTGAATGGCACATTGTACAATCTCCCTACTGTAGCCCTCTCCATTTACTGGTTGACATATACAAGAACTAAGTATTTGAATAAATGGCTCCCAGTACAGTGTAATGGATACTCCTCTCCATTCCCTACATGTAACCTAGTCTTTAGCAAGTTGGCCTTCATCAAGGACCTGTGCTCCATCTGTCAATACAGACAAGTCCTAAACAAAGAGGAGACAACATATCTCCTTGGAGGTCTGGGAGGCTGGGTGATGTGTATCCAAATGTCTGCCCAAGTATGTCCAGGTTTATTTATCCTTGGAGGATTTTAATGGAACTTAGAGTGGGGCTACATGAAATTATGTTCTTGATGACAGTGACTTGAGCTTTGCTGTGCCCAGGTCATTACAGAATGTCAAGTAATACTGTCATGGCACATGTCTTCACATGAGCATAGTCTTTGTTCCTGGTACTACATCTGACAAGTAATGAGATTAGCCAACAATCCTACAGCTTGGAGAGGGGGTTATTTTCAGACATCTTATAAAAGTCCTACCTGGCTAAAACCAGTCCTACCTGGCTGAATCCAATCCAAGCTCAAGTGGTATTAAAAAAAGGTGTAAACAGGGGGAGTGTGGAGAAAATTCTAATTTTTTGTCATCCCTTCTTCTAACATGTTGGGTTGTTAGCCAAATGATTGATCTGTTAGTTCATTCGTTGGGGATTGTGAAAATTAATAGATATCACACTGTAAACTTTCTCATTGTTTTCGGTCTAGAAAACACCAGGTAGTATTGATTCTCCGTGGGAATCCATGACTCTTAATCCCTTGGGAATGGAAAGCTGGGCTGGTGCCAGATCAGACTTGTATTTCAGGGTAAACCACCCTAGGTTGCTGAGATCCCAGGGATAAACACACGTTCCCTGGTGGGAGGGAAGCCACCCTGCCATGAAATATTGGCACTGCATCTTGGTCCCCTAGGGGAGGGGTGTACTGATGGACATAGACCAGCAAGACCTAAGCAGAAACTACAGAAAAAGCTAACCTGAGACTAAGCATGACGAAAAATCATTTCAACTCTACTCAGGTCTGTGTAGGTTAGTAAAAATTTGCAGGGTCATAATGGGTTTTATGAAATAAAAAAATTCAAGGGCCAAATATTTATTCAACGCCTCAGGAAAGAAAAACATGAAGGCCCATTAGATGAAAGGCAGCCTGCTACTTGGTAAGAAAATAAATACTGGCAGCAGTTTGTTGTCCTTCCAGTCTGAAACATCTCAATACTGTTAAGACAGCAGGATGCATGGCCTTGGGGTGTAAGCTGACTCCCACCATGCTTTGGTCCTACATCTGTATGTTTGTACACAAACTTGAACCTTTGTTCCTGTGTGCTGGCTACAAACTGAACACCCAGCCAGGGTTTATGAAACCACTTGGAATGCCAGAAATAACAGAACCCAATATTCCGTATATCACTATATCAGGGGATTACAGTAGTGCCATCTACTGAGCAGTCTGGTACACAACCTGAACCCCCCTCCCCCTTTCCTAGCTGGGGTGGGGGGTGCAACTAAATCCACAGACAAAGTGGATGGGACGAGGGGTGAAGTTAGCTTGTTTGCACTGTAAGTTTATCTTTCCTAGCCTCACTCTCAAGTAGTCACACTGTATACATTACATACCTGAGGGATGGAATCCTTCCCACACAAAAACCACTAACAACATCAACCAAATTATTCCCCTTTTCAGGTCTTCTACATTACCATTTTGCATACCCCTTCGTGTTCAAAAGTTGTGGGCTAAGATAAGAACCAGATGTTGAAAATACTGTGTCTGTTTTTGGCCTGGTATCACCCTGGCAACCTCCCTGCTGGAACACAGAGATATTGTCTTACTGTAGTCAGAAATGTCTGTAGGAGGGGAGCCCGCCCTAATTGGAGTGTTTGGGATAGTGATTTAACACCCATGGGGCATGTAGAGCTTAGTAGCCCCTGTGGCAAGAAAATCTTGCCCAGCTGAAATAATTTGATCAAGGTGGGGCAAATCTGTAGGCAAATATCTGCTAGCACATGCCTTCGAAAATAGACGCAGTTCCTGTTTGGACCAACACTTCACCCCCACTGCCCTTATTGGTCCCCAAAAATCTCTCAACAAGGCAAGGAAAAGCACCAGGAAGCCCATCTGTCTACAACAGAATGTGTCTTGATAAAACTTTCTGGCCTTGCTGGGCTCCAGTCATGTACTGAGACATGGTTAAATGGGCATTCTAATGGGGGCTATTGAAATGCATTTAGCACATGTGTGTGAATGAGGTGAGCTGGCCCTCCCCTAAACTGACTGCCCATCCCCATTGTCCCAGCAGCCAACAGATCCACTCTGGGGTGAAAATTGCTTCACGCTCCATTCAGCAGCAGCAACAGATCTGCTCAGCTTGACCTGGCATACACTCAGCTACAATAAGCTTTGGCAACGGTTCTGAATACCTCTATGTTTGCGTCTCCATGCTTCTGTTACAGTGGGTGTTTGCTGTACTGAGAAAAGCTGGGCTACCTCTGCATACAAGCTCAGCCATCCATGTGGTATATGGTATTTGTAGCCGGGTATATGGTATTTGTAGCCGGGTATAGGTAGCATAAGGGATAACACCATTCCATGGCCTGCTTATGCAGCAAGCTGTCATGCTGCTTTCACTGCCTGACAGAGATGGTGAGGGGAGAATTTCATCCACAAGTGGAAATAATCCCAGAAGCCCATCTCTGGAGACATCTCTCCTTTCATCTCCCAACTGATTGACCCCTGATCTTGCCAAATTAATAGCAGTTCCCACCACATCTAACAAGACCCCATTTGCCTTTGGCGCCTGCCTGAAGACTGCAGGACACCACAACAGGGGAAATGGGACCTCTTGCTGGTATGACTATCCTCCCTGCTTGAGTGATAACAGGCATTGCCCTTAATCTGCATGCAAGGTTCCTACTGATGTTTGTTGTTGAGTCTGTATCTTTACAATAGCCCAGGAAATCTGGCACCTTACCCACAAGTTATGCCCCAGACATGTATGCCAGAAGTGACTCATAAAAGACCTGTGTTTTGAGTCTGAATTTTACAGATGCAAATTGCCAGCCCAGTGATCTGCAAATTTCTTCCATGTGTGAAATTTTGCGGAAAAGATCAGAGCACCCCAGCTACTGATTACCTGGCTCCCTGATAGGAAACAGCCTCTGCTCTGCTTCCCATTCCTTCCAATTATGGTAATGATGATCAACTGGGGGCTGTGTGGCTTTTCTGGCCAATGCACAAAGAAAACACAGTTGGACACCAAATGATTTCCATATTTTCATTACCAGATTTCAGCCAAGTGAAACAGCCTGTTGCCTGGGGTTACATGAGCAGGTAGGGGGCAGGCAGGCTGCCAATGACCCCTGTCCACCCCTTCCCTTCTCACTACATCACCTGATGGGGGATGTATGATTCCAAAAACTGCTCAGCATCACCAAGGTTAATGAATTTCACAGTCAATTGCTACCACTGGCTCTTTATCAACCTGTAAAAGGCTTACCTTGCCCTCTACTCCATCTCTACACCAAGGGGGTGAACTGGAAACTAGTGCTGGTCAGACAGGGCAACACATCTTGTGTCATGTATGATATTGATTTCAGACAATGATATATGCAAATGACAAAGGACACTTTTACAATGATGTCTGATTACTGATGGGGTTATAACAACAAATGTTGTCTTTAACTTGATACTTGATCAAAGTTGTAACAACCTTACAAGCTATAACTGAGACCATCTCATGCATGGCAAAGCTGCCTTCACCTACGATTACTGTGAAGTCTGAAGATTTTATCTATGCCCCTCCCTCCGCCCTGAGGACTTGCCTCATCAAGGCACTGACCCTGACACCATGGGTCACTGTGGGTCCCTGCTGTCCCATGAATAGCTATGTTGTCAGTAAACAAGAGGAGGGCTTCACAATAAATTCATAATGGCACTTAGAGCTTGTACAAGTTGGGGTTGTTGTCTTGAATTTCTTTTGTGTGGGTCCAGTCCAAATATTGATCCCCAAGCAGGAGAGTGCTACTGGTTATATAAACCCCTCCCCACCCTTATCTGGTGTATACACATGAAACATAAATCGCTGTTGACACAGAATGTGCTGGCAATTAGATGCTATCTAAGAAGGCCATTGAGAGGAATGTGATGGTGGCTGTGTAATTTGTCATCTGATACGCCAGGTCCATAGGTCACCAGGGGGTCATGTGACAGCTGGGTCATTTAAATTTCAATTGGTCACAGTTGGCTGACAACAAATCGGGTTTGCCTAAAACCCTAAACACTCCAGAATGGGATGCAAACCTGAAATCAGGCCAAGCATGCATCAATAGGATTCTGGACACTGGCCATTTACAACAACAAAAACGGGCTAAGGCGCATACAAGGCTGGCATTACCAATCTTGCTGTTCTGTTCTGCTCTGTTTAAAACACAAGTCCCTTTCCTAAGCTCATAATATACACAAGCCAAGGGATTCTGTCCTACCACAGGAGCTAACCATGAAGATTACTACAGTACAGATTTCTTAATTCTTCATGATTATGTTCATTAAACCTACATGACCAACCTGTTAGCTCTTTTATGCACAGTTGATAAAATGTAGGCAGTGTCAATTATTCTTCAATCTACATTGAATTACTATTTCAGATAAGACCTAACTCTTCACAAATATGTGTTTTGTGGATTAGATTCTGCCAATCAGGCCCGTCCACACCACCAACAGTTTGTGGCTAATGGTCCTTCCTGTGTTTGTCTCTTGATAAGGCAAATCAGCCGTCAGCAGGTATTTGTGTCCTTTGTACCTGTTTTTGATAGATAAGAGCTGGTCTGTTTGAGTGTTTCGCCTGTTGTGTACTGGATTAGGTAGATATATGGAGGAGATGTTTGTCTGGTGCATGTGGTCATGGCTCCCTCCAATACAACCTTTGGACTCAGGGTCATGTAGAGGTCAGTAGGTACAACTGGCTATTTGTGAACAATAAAATAAAATAAACTAATACTGGATGTGAAGATGCAAGGTATTTAAGCAAGGATACAGAAGTTCTAGTACAAGTGCTATGAAAAATCATTAACAATCTGATGAGAGATATTATGTGAAAATGTATGAAGCATGATGCCTTTGCCTGTTATCCAAAACTATCATACTTAGCTGCTTTATTTTGTCCTCTCCACTAATAACAATTTGTGGAGAGGACAAAAGTAACTCAGCAGCTATGACAAGTTTGGATAATGAGCTAGTGATGTCTAATAACATGTTGTTTTTATTATAGGGGATGCTGGAGAAGATTGGAGATATTAAAATTTACCAGTGCACAAGCACAAATTAGAGGGATGGAAATTTTGGCTAAATCTTGTACAGAGCCCCCTACCAGTTTGGTTGAAAACTGCAAGACCTTGCACATGCAGTCATACAGTTTTAAAAAGCATATCACATGTACATGATGTACATGTTTATAAAATTGACACTTTTGCTCATGTGCCCACTTTTTCTAGTTCTTTCTATTCAATTTTCAAAATCCAAAGATTCTTTGTTGTTTGCAGTTTCATTCCCATAGTGGTACGTCAAAATCTTCTATGCATATCTTTATATCTTCTTTAACAAGCAGATATCCCTGAGGAGTCAGAGTATTTTGACAGTAATTTAAACATCATTACAGGTCCAGGGCTTCCTTCCTTTGAAGCCCATTACCAATGTGCTAACTGTGTCCCGTTTCAGGCTCCCCATTTTATCAATTTCTTCCTCTTAAGTGTGTCAGCAAAGATTGGACACTCCAGTATCCAGAGTATCATTTTTCAACAGCTGAAGGTGGGAAAATTATGACCAAACTACCAGAGGTCAACCGGTAAATAGCTGCATTTGATCGCAAAATACTTAGGCTTCCAAGCACACACACTATTTCCCTCTTTAGGCGTCAGTACGCTCTAGTCAATGGTGTCATAAATGTCTTCAGAGCACTCAATCTTCTGCTTTTAATACTGGCACATTCAAACAATTCTACTAAATAGAATATCATTCAACATCGTCCAACTTTGAAAGGCACTGCACCTTTTCTTAACTATATTTTATACAAATTTGTTTCTAAAGCTACTAAATATTTTCTTTTTGATGCTCTATACAATAAAGAGAGGAACAATTGTTGTTGGCTTAGGGTGTGTTCAACAAGTCTACCCACGCAACGGGTCTGTGGAATATTTATAGACTTATTAGCACAGCAACACGTACATATTTGCCCATCCCATCCACAGTTCCCTAATGGCCCCTTAGCTATTCTTGCACTGGTGCCTAATCACACTGTTGATGTCATGGCAGTGTTTGGTGTGTTAATATTGACTGGGGGTTAATGTTGAATCAGCCTCTTTCTGCTTCTGGCACATGCTTATCACAGATTAGATGGATATTGGCACTGTTGGCAGGGTTCAAACAGGTTTGAACATAACTGCCACTGACGCCATCACACTGACAAGTTGGCTTCTCGTTTGCAATGGCAGTGTCAACCTTCACAACTATATGGCCAACAGATGTTTGGGGTCTTACATGATATTGCCTTCTATGTAAATGTTGGGTTCCTACATTCATAACTACAAACAGTTATGTAGATATGCAAATGTAAACAACGGATCTGCTTGGTCATGTGATGCCAGTAAGTACTCAAGGAATCATGGGATATAACTAACAACTAGACTAGATGTTAAACACCTGGCCTCCATAAGGATGCTACATTAGAACATCTCTGTTTTCTAGTTCTGTTATTGTGACAACTTTTTCTTCATCAAAAGTCCACCCGTTTACTATAAGATGTAAGTGTGGATGTGCAGGAAATTCTAATTTAAAGTGAAAAAAAATCTTTTAGTTGAATGAGAGATAATAAAATACACCAAAAAGCAGTTACTCAAATGATTTTCAAAACAGTCAGATGTTTCAGATAGCATCCACTATCTTTCAAGAGTGACTCTGAAGAGATCTAGTAGTTAACTCTCCATGCAGAGGTTACTTAATGAGGAAAATGGTGACCTTTTTCTTACATGTATATGCCATCTTTTTCTGTCACCTATCCTGTGGGGTAGCTGGCAGAAAAGGACGGCATATAAGAAAAATGCCATAATTTTCCCCATCAACCTCTGCTTGGAAAGTACTAATAGTTAGGTATAAAAACAAGTTTCTAGAGATCTCTTCAGTGTCACTGACAAAGATAGTGGATGCTATCTGAAACGTCTGACCAGTTTCCAGTAAAAATCATACCCAGTTGCTTGAGTAACTGCTTTTTTGCAATATCCAAAATACCCCTTTGCCAAAAAGTTTGCACTAAAGGAAATACCAAGAGGATGTTCTTTTTATAAAGTGGTCAGAGAGTGTTTTGAGGACAGGTTACCCAACTGTTCTGCCCTCCTGATGACTCTTCAAACATGTTTGTCTGAGCTGTTTGCCTTGTCATGTTTCCCATCCCTTTGTGGGGCAATCCAGCCTGGTCCAATATTTGCATGTTGCCCCCTTGTGTGTACCTGGCCAGAAAAACTTGCCAATTACCCAACCTTTCAGCTCCATTTACCTTTCCTGAGTTTTGGAGCTGGTAGGCAATGAAATTGGATGTCTGTGGCACCTGAGTGTTTGCCCATGCTATTTGTTGTCAGGCGGGTGCCTGGCAAGTGCTTTATAGACCCAGGTTGGAATTTCAAACACCAGCCAAACAAGCACACCATCATTATTTGAAGGGGCTTTGCCCAATGTTTACATTGCCTGGGAAGGAGGGGGGATGAGTGCCTCTAGATTATTACCTGTTTGCTCACTACTAAACTATGCCAAAACAACAGTCTTTAATAACAGGCTTTTATATCTCCATAGTAACAGCACCTCTGACTCTTTTTTGTTCAAGATTACATCAGATTACAACCTTTTATTTCCTAGCGTTCAAACTTCAGAGGGATAAATGAGGTTCCGTAATTACAGGTGACCGGTAGGACTTTTAATACCTTTAGTAAAGCAGTGGGGAAACAAAAACATCTTATCAGTGCAGATAAGGTGCTTACCTCAGTTCTAAACCCAAAGTCTAACATTACACATCTGGGGACAAATACCCTTCCTTATCAGCATGTTTGGACGTGGCAGTTTGTATTGATAGGGTTTGTCTATGAGCACCTGTATTTTATACTCGGAGCAAACACTGTCACCAGACAGTGTGCTCTACCTCCCGATGCTGGTATTTGGTGAACTCACTGGAACATTTGCCTAATGGAGGTCATATGGCTAAACCTTAAATAAAAGGTCTATGCTACCACCTGATCTAAGCTGATCCATAAAGATATACATACAAACAGGGCTGTTGTTGGGTAGGACTTACTGTACTAAGTGTGTAAGAGTTTTGGAGCATTATGTAAAGAGAATCCAGGTGTGCATTCAGGATGTTTTCCTTATAACAACAGCTGGTGTGGCAGTGTATGTGCTGACAAATATTTGCCATGTTAAGATATCTGTTCTCTTTCTCACAGTTGTTGTCTCGCCTTGTTGTATAACACAGAATTACTCTGGAAAAACAACCAGGCTGGCAGACATGTGAAAATGTACGTGTCTGGGCCGTGAGCCCGTTACGCCACAACTGTGTTTACTGCCCGGCGGTTTGGAATCTTTTAACCCTTTGTGGCTTGTTCACACAGGTCAGCAAAATTCTTTCTGCACGAAGTAATAGCATCTGAAGTGTTTATCCCTGTTGACTCTCTCTTGCAGCCTAGTGTTTGTTCATGCCCATTGGCACGTAAGCAAATCAACTGAATTATGTTTGCTGATGACTTTTCCATCTTCTTGAACTTTGAGATTAATATCCATGAGTCATGCTACAAAATTCCACCCGCCGGAGGTAAAGCATATATGCACACTAAAGAGCAAGTGTTTTTCAGCTTAGCATTGTTTGCTTTCCACCTTAAAAACTTTGCATCTCCATGAGAGGGCAGCCATAAAATCTACACGGCCATAACAGAAACATTTTTGGACTAATTCACCACAGCCATTTTGATTTTCTCCCTGGATTGTTGTGTAAACTGTCAGAAGACTTTTTCATCCACATACAGTTGTCTCCAGGATGTCAATGCAGGCAAATCAATTAAGTAATGATTATTTGACAAAAATCAACCCTTTGATATGCCGACAGAGTATATTGATACTGAGAACACATAGTGTTTATATCCAAGCATGATGGTGTTAAAGTTGCAAACTTAATTAGACTTTGTATCTTAAGTTGGGCCTTTGTTTCTTTGCAAAGTATTAAGTTTTGAAGATTGATACAGCAAAACCACAGAGCTTGTGCACTGTTTGTGCAACAAAGCTGGACAGAAGCAATCCTGAGTTCAGATTACCAGATAACCCTACAGATGGACAGAAAGTAAATCCATTGTTTCAATAGTAAATTAGATTCATACTGCCAGAAGAAACTCCTATAAAGAGATCCTTTGATGTCATAAAATGCATTGCTCTCCTGGACAGTGTAAGATTGTCTTGCCTGCCTCAAAAGATCAAACACTTCTTCAGGAGAGTACCTGCTGAATCTTTTGACACTTACAATTATTCACCGAATATAGGTATTAGGATAAAATGGGACAACTTGTGTAGAAAACTCTATGGATTTTTCAACTTAACGGTTGATATTCTTGAGGGTGGGACCTGGAAGTTTAACAATATCCAAGATAATAATCAAATGTGATAGATCATCATGTCTGTCAGGAAATTAACACCAAATGATGCCCCTGGAATCTGCAACTCAGCCCATCCTCCTACACATTTCCACAACCTTTATCATTCCAGGCTCTGAACCACTCATTGTGTTAATTGACTGTAGGCTAACTAATAATGTACTAGCCACACCTTATCAAGATGAACTCTCCCTGACACCAGGGAGTAATTTGTCTGGGTGATGACCTGTTAAGAGCCCAGTCAAAGGTCCCATGGGCCTTGGAACTTGCCAAACATTGATCCCCAGGTAGGATTCTCCTAGCACCTGCCCATCAGATTTACGACCCCTGGTCCTTGGGTAGGAAATAAGGAGGTGTAATTTTAACAAGTATTGCCAAAATATACGGCACTTCACAGACCTCAGAACATAAGTCTTGACAGAGGTGCAGTGTTTTATTGTTATATGGAAAACATGTCGTGTCCTGAACACTTCTCCTGGTGAGAGGAGTATCACATCAAGTGTTTATGAAGCCAGGAATTACCCAGTATATTGGAGCATGTCACCATGGCTGCATCACGGTTGTTTGTCAAGAATGGACTTTCCTGAAGAGGTAATAGAACATTAGAGTGGTCACCTGTGTTAGGTGATCAATACTTGTCCAATAAATTCCTTGATGAAGTGTTCGAGTGCATAGTTGGTTTGTTTGGAGATTACAACGCTAATGCCTTACCGATCGGCACACTAACTGGGCAACTGTGTGCTGCTGCGGCGACTGAGCGATTATATCCAATACCAGTATGTACTCCTTCACCTGGTTAGTAATATCCAGACATATTGCAAGCTCTGCAGTAATAATCACAATAACAGCTTCTCTATACATGACATCAACCAAATGATACATATTTCAGGTACTGGAAATTGTACTGTAGGGGAATGATACGGCAGTTATGAATTACAGTCATCAGCAATGAGTCACTGAATACAGGGTAGATGCACTGAACGGTCTGAACTTGTATAAGTCAATTGTGTAGGAGATTATTAGTAACCCCTACCTAAAATTTCAAAAAGCCATTGACAATGATCTATATGATTCCATGAAAGTACTGTAATGTATGGTAATTGTACTGCACTGATCACTACATAATGATGATGATAATGCATATAACCTCAAGAAGTAATTTTTCCTAGGAATAATTTGTTCTTCAAAAATAATGATCAACATGCCTAAGATACTTGGTTACCAAAAAGGATCTTTCCATAAAGGGGTTTAGATAACCATGCATAAGGGCAATCCAGTTGTACTGAGGTACAAGCTTCAGGAATATCAAATCAACCTCAGGTTATGACCCCGATTGACAGGAGATATTTCCTGACATGCTACCTTTGCATGGCAAGTATTTTTATGCTATATGTATTGTTGATAGTTAGAGATTGTATGAAATAAATGATTTTTGTAGGAATGAGCTGGTAAGTTAAGTTAATCGTTAATGGTTAAAGACGGAAATGCTGTTAACTCCATGAAATTTTCTCAAGTACAAGTCAAATGTATTGGCAACAACATTGATCCTTTAAGTGTACAAAAATCCAGGCCCAAAAAAATCCAACATCTAAGCCCAAGACAAGATCTTATAATCTTCCATTTACAGGTGGTCCTGTAAACGTGTAAGCTCTGTTAGTTTTCAGATGTCAATATTAAAAGGCTGTAACCCCCACGAAAGCACTGCCACAACTGTGATTGACTAAATCCACTACAACTTGAAGCTTAATCCCAACACAAAGATTTTCCATGTCTTGTCCAGTACTGAAATGTGAAGGTTCTTAACCCAGCAGCTGCCCTCTGGTATCCCATCTCCTATCCATTTCTTCCCAGATAAAGTTGCAAACTCAGTCTTTGACCCTTGCTTAACAGGTCCGACCCTGCCCTTATAAATTACTCATAAGTCCGAAAATTGCAACATGCAGGAATGAATCCCTGGTGCCAAGTGGCTCCCCAATCAAGGAAGTGTAATATTACTGATAAAGAACCACTTACGCACCTAATGCTCTGGGTCCAGTCATAAAACTATATTAATTTGACCTGGGGCAAGATCGCAACAATAACACATGCAGGAAATGTAATTTCTGATGCTCTGCTAGGCACCAGAGATAGTGCATCGGAGAGATAAGAACCCATCAATGTGTGCCATTTTAGCTTGTAAATCTAGACAACAATCCTTTCAAATATTCATAGTTTTTTCCCATCTCCAACCATGTCAAGAAAATGCAATGGTTGTCAATGACACCTAGCTGAAAAGCCCCCTCTAGTAACAACAAGGTATATTGCAGGTCTGGACAAGCATTAATGAGGATCACAATGGGAGTGGCGGTGCTTGAGCTGCAGTTTTGTAAATTTAGTAAGGACCACACAGAATGTAAGCAATGTAGTATTACCAGGCTTGTTGTTTTTCCACGGTATCATGTTCTGTTTTCATCAAAGGAATGTCCTAACTCAGACATTGGCACGGTATAGCCAAAGAATCCTCTAGCTTGATTATTTTTTCTACAAACTGCCCAAATTAAATAAAAGCGAATAGAAAAAATACTGATAATGTTACCGATACACACACATCTTCCTGTTATATGTTAACACTTTGACAGCAACTTGTTATGTCCCTATAACAGGTCTGCAACCATTTTTCACATGCTTGTCTTGATGCCAATGACCTGTCATCCCATATGTACATGGAGGACTGAATTAGCATCAGCACAAATACTTGACATTCAAGATACATGTTTAATAACCCTACCCTTATGGTAAATGTAACCTATACTAGTTATACATTTTAAATATGGAAGCAGGGGCTAAATATGTGCACCAAATGGTGTCACTCAGGCCAAAATAAAAAGGCTGTCACTGAAAATATCCAGGAAAGGATAACACATACACAGCATTACAGTGTCAGACTGCCTTACAAACAAAACAAATTATTCTTACAAGACATGTCTCATGTTAGAAGTCTGTGACATTCTTCTGCCATATCTGAGCTAGTTACATGTACCTTAAGGCATGTTGTAAAATACAGCATGGAAACTTGCTGCTGTTCAAACAGGCATCATACATTTAGGAGAGAGAGAGAGAGAGAAGCAGGAAACAGGCAAAGTCTAAATTTTATATTTTTGGTACAGAAATAAAACCAACACAGCACAGTCTTCTAAACATACATTTCTAAGGGTAGCATGAATGCAATTTCCCCCTCAAACCCTTCTCAAAGTTACCAGACCAAGCCTTTTGCTTCAAACAACCAGAAGAAGAATAAAATGAAATTTATTTTATATTGCACTGCCATAAAACCCATTTGCTGTACCATGTGGGAGTTGCACACATGTAGTTAAGTAAAAATTACTGTCTGCAATAAAAATTCATAACAAATTCCACAGCAGAATAGAGTTTCAGAGAAAAATTTCATTTCATATCAATATCCACAGGAGATAAAAACTATGGGTCTCATCGAGCTGACGTCATCACAGAAAATATTATACACTGCTTGCTTATTTCATCCCTGTCTATCTGGTAACCCCTTCCATTACAGGCAATGATTTTCTTTCTCTGATCAATTTCTAATTACACACTGTGCCTTAAGGGCACCCTTGTAGCCACAACAGGGCGATTAAGTAACCCGCATGCTGCACTGGGGCATCTCCCAAACGTACCCTTCCCACAAAGCTGGCACCAGACGTTTTACGCAATGTTACCGCGACAAATTGAATCCATTTTTCATGACCTGTTGTCAAGGTTCCACCGGTTGTTAAAGTTTTATTACTGTTTGCTACATGAAGGGCGATCATCCGGCATCAGATATGAATTTATGTGTAGCCCGCACAAACCGCAGGACTCTTAATCTTTCCTCCTTTATGATGTTCCCCATCTATGACATAGTATATATCAAAAACTACATGGCCATTGCTAACCAATTATGTTGACATTTAAAGTTGCATCAGTGTATTTAGAACATGTCATTCATATGTCTAACTATAATACCCAGTCTCTTTTTCTTTGCCAACCATTATTAAGATATCGAATGCTGCAGGTTCAAAACAATGGGTACATTAACTGTAAGCATTATTGTGTAAATGTTCTATAAGATGTCAGAGTTCAGACCCATGATCATTCATTACTATGCCATAAACCTGTGCCCCAGGTCCATTAATTAACTGCTGTTCCCCTATCGGACCATCTTAGGAGCCGTCCAGACTGACAGCGGTGTGCAGACACCATAAAAGCATTGAACCCTGGCCTTTGCGCTGGCGCCTGCCCACTTAATTCTGCCACCGCAGAGGTGCACCTGAGACAGAGAAATGTCAAGCGGTGTGCAGGTTATCAATGCCGATGAAATTAAAAACCTGCGAAACAACCTCCCTGCAGTATGCTTGGCCGGTTGTGGCAGTACGCTAGAGACACGCATTACCCGCTACACAGCCACGGCTGTAAACGGTCTGTCTACATCACCCGAAATGGACGGCGAGTAGAAATGCTCGGGTCAATAGGTTTTCAATCTACCACAGAATTTATGAAACTTTACCCCTTAGCGAGCAGCCCCAGTCCTCTATCATGCTTCCTTCTGGCCTTATGCAGCATTGATTATCCACAATGGCCACCGAAGAGGGACGGATACAATCAACAGCTTTATTACCTCATAATGAAACTGGTTTGATTGATTACCGGTGCTTTCAGGAGTCCCACACCGCTCCGGTTCATCAAGCCGCCAGTCTCCGGGGAAACCAGCAGACCAAACTATCAATGTCATTCCCAGTTATCCTTCCTAATCAACCCTGCAGGGGAGCTCAATCCTGAACGTTCCCAGTCCCGCTGAGACCCTTGTACTTTGATGTTCTCTTTCCAGGCAATCCTGGGCACGCCGGCGGCACTAATAAAGCGGGATGTTATTCACGAGAAGCAGAAAGTCTAATCAGTAGGATTACAGTCGCAATTAAAAGGACAGGAGTTGTGGCTGAGTAATTCCCACCCTCGGAGGTTAATGAAAACAGCCACCCTCCAGCTAATAAAGCACGTTAAGCTCCCCATATTTCTCATCAAAGTAACCAGTTTGCTCTTGCCAAGTGTCTCCAAATTGGTGCCACCCTTCCTGCCAGAAGTCAATTATTACCTTGTGCTCGCTGTTATCGAGCATCGCCAGCTCCGGAGAAAGCTGGCATCGATTTCGGATTAATCAGCGTACAGCAGGAACATTTGTTAGTCTTATTGCCATATTGACCGTAAGATTGTCGGCGGGTGCTCATGGTGGAAAGTACCCCTCCCATTAGCCATCACTACATGGCCGTAAAGGACCATTTGCTCATCCGGGAACAGACACACGACTCCCACGGCAATGCTAAACCCATCTGCTCACAGTTCATGGTTACAGGTTGACAGACCACTCCGAGACAAAAAAATCATTGGCAAACCAAACTAACATATCAGACAGACAACATTAAGCCCTTGTACTGTACTATACTGAACAGCACTTCATTCTGAAAATCTACAACCCCAACCTTTATATCAGACATAACTGCAGGCACAAGCCTCCAGGGGAAACTGCCAGGGCTGGGAATTAAGCAGCCATCATTCTTCCTCCTTATGAACAAAGTCGTCCCTAATCTAAGCTTAGAAGTATTGAACAGTTACACGGTAAAGTCATATATTTCACCTTCCCAGGAGGACTCGCTATTCTATTGCCACATTTTTCATTTCTGTCGTCTTACTTTTGCAGAGGGGACATTTCAAGGAGAAATGTAAATCGAACTTGGAAAACTGGGTAGAAACTTCACAAGTAGAGGTTCTGTCTTAGCCAAATTCTACTTCCTTTCAATCCGTAACACAGAGATTTCCAGTAAAGGGTATACAGATAGGGGGAATAATTGCACTACAGGGCCCCTGCCATTCAATACCATGTCAGAGAAGGAAGCTGCATCCAATCGGTCTGATCCTTTGCCTTTTCAAGACTGTAAAATGCAGCAACAATTTATAGCTGGGAAGAAATGCAGGCTTGGAAACCACACATTATACCCTGTAATCTCCATCGCTACAGGAAAAGTGAAGGCAATGATGCATAAGCAATACCAGTCTGACATTAAAGAAAGAGGCAGTGATGTTGTCATAGCAACGTCTACTGAACAATCAGCAGTTGAATCATGGCTCTTTCATTGAAGAAGAAGCACTGACGTATAAAAATATGAAGGTTAACTGAGTGTGGTGAAGCCCACCATGGACCAGTGGCAGCGTTAAGTTTTGATCTCAAATTTCTTCCTTTACACATTAGGTTCTGTAAAGATAAGTGTGAAAGATATTGGTGTTTTCTCAACAACATTGTTCAGCATGTTTAAGGTTAAGGCATTTGCTGCCTGTTTTATCAGCAGATGCTCAAACAACTTTAATTTTCAAACTTATGAAAAGGCTGAATATAGAATGACAAAAGACATATACTCTTTTATATACTGATGTTACCTTTCTTGCCTGCAGTTCTGCTTGTTCTTGCCGGGTGCGCTGATTCTTCAGCTCCTTCACATCTGAGGGTCCGAGGAAGAGACCCTGCTCAGAGTCAAACTGGAAGGGTGTTACCTTCAGGTCTGCCAGGAAGTGTCCAAAGTTCTGTATACAGCACACCCGCAGCAGTGTCTGCATGTGCAAAAATATAAAAGTAAAGATGATCGGCTGAAATGTACACTTGCAATATGAAAGGAAAGAGTAGGTTGCTTTTGACTAAGAAGATGATCAGGGAGTTACTGGATTATAAATGGTTCATTTCCCTGTTAATCTGTGATGAAATTTTTAAAAATTTGGTTGATTTTCTGTTCATAAAAATGTCGACTCTGAGAAGATGACACCTGCTTCTAGTGTTGGGTACCCCTTTGAGATGATGTGCTGTGGAGTGTAAATACATGTTTTATCATTTACATGATTTATACAGTTAGAAGCCTTTCCGGTGAACATTCTATACATAAGATACAGCAGATAGCCATTGGAAACATTTTCTAGAGCATACTAATACTATATCTAAAACCAGCAAAACAAAAGACTTCAGGTGGAAAAGGGTCATGGTATTTATTTGGCATTGATGTTTTTTAACTCACAATCATAGTGTGTACTCATCTCCTAGCAATTCACACATGAACTACAAGAGGCAAAGCTGAGTTGTAAAACTAAAAGCTACAACAGATGCATGTGCACACACCTGCTGATGTGCTGTGAGGGTTTTCATGTTCCTGACATCCATGATGATCCTGCGGTGAGACTGGTCCAGGGCAGGCACACTCCTGAGCTGGACATCCTCTGGCAGTGGGTGGTGCTGGATCCAGTCTTTCTGGGACATGCCCTGCAGCATGCTGCCAAGTTCTGCATCTACACAGATATCTGCATTTTCTACAAAGCCTTTTTTTCGCAAAGTGACAGTAAACTCTACTAAAATGAAAGTTCATGACCTGGAGGTTAAATGTATATGTGTTGTGAGGCTTTTGTGAAGACAATGAACAGGAAATGGAAGTCATCTACATCAGGGAACACCAGAATCACTCCAGCAAGTACTTCCTGGCACTTATGACGGTCTGTAAGTTCACATGATCTAGTTGCTTGATGACATGAATTCTGAGCAAGACTTAGTTGGAGCAAAGTGTAAACTTTATCATAGTTTATGCTCTATAATTTCTGTCTTCAATATATCGACTTCATCCTAAAAAGCTGACAGATACAAATGCTATGTTTGTTGCACCCACCTGACACACACAGCTGTGCCTCATGAGGCAGCATGTTCAACAGTGTGGCCAACCTTGTCCATAAGGACTGGGAGCTCTGCAAGACAAGAATGTGATACAGCCTATAGTGCATGTATGGTTCAGCTGGCCACTACAATTTGTCCAAAAACTTCATCTACAAGACTTAATCTATATTCTGTATGATCAAAGTTATATTATAGAATGAAGGTTCACGGATTCAATCAAATGGCCTGACTGATTTCAACACCAAGGTTAGATCTTAAGTTTCTGTGGGAATTTATCACATCTTTTGTTTGTCTTATTCACAGCAGCAAATGTCACTTTCTTAATAAGAAATCTCACCTGTGCACAGGTCCTAATGATGTGGGTGTTGTACTTCAACCAATCACAGATGACCTTAATAGTTGGCAAAAGGCCCTGATTGGTCAGAACTTTCAATAGACAGGATAGCTTCTCCTCTGGGGAACTAGGACTGCTGCAGACGGTGTTGTCCTCTTCTGACCCTGAGTCTATGTCTTCATCTTCATTGTCTGGCTCAGCTATTGTGGCTGGAGTTTGGATGCTGTGGTTTATAACCTCCTAATAAATGAGGAATTAAGATAAGGGCAAGTAAATCAATGGAAAACACTACTGCTCAACCAACGTGAACAGAATGGGCTAAAAAGGATGAAAGCTGTACTTGTATTCTACATAAGACAAGCTGTATGGAAAAAGAAAACAAGTTGACTACCATACTACTGGTATACAACTTCCTTCTTGACTCCCTTATTTTATAAAATATACTGCCCTACAATGTGAAGAGAGATAAAGAAAATGGCTGGTGACTGGGTCTGCTGGAACAATCTAACTGTCTCATGTGTCTGATAACATGGGAGCCTCTATGTCTAACTACATGTGTATGTAATCTAAGATCAATCTCAGTAAAGTGCCTTACAGATTTGTATCCTTATAGATTACTTGGTTTAGAACACCTGAACTTACATCCTGAGCTGGTGCTAAGTCCCTGTTGCCATTGTGTGCCACATTGTTGTGGGTCCTATCAGCTCCCTCCCCGGGTGACTCTGATGTTCGGAGTGCGTCAAAGCTGGGGGCGAGCCTGATGTTTCTCCTGAGGAGGCTGGGGTTCTGAACAGACTGGAACATCTCTGGTGACATGTCCTTTAGCTCAGGAGATCTTTTGCTTTCTGAAATTGTATTCACCACAATATGCACACCCTGTCATGCAAGAACACCACTAAAAATTTTCAGACAAAATCAGCAATTCAGTTTCTCACAACTAGTACATGTAATAGAGTTGACGCAATCCTAAAGATTATGGAAGTCATTCATAGCTGATATGATATACAAATGGTGAACACCTGATTAAAATGATCTGATTGACTATTTTCATTAAACTAAAACAGGGAATAATCAGGTGTTCACCTGATTATACTGATGAAAATACAATTGTTATTTCTAGTATTCATATATATCACATTCTTTACACTACTTCATCTTGAGTCTCGAGTGTTTTACATTTCCATGATTGTCCTCCACACCATACTCACCAGACATCCTGCTCTCCTTCGTTTGATGCCCTTCTTCCTTGTCGTTCTTGTCCATTACATCATGCTCTTCCGAGGACTGGGACAGGATAGACTGGGGGGAGTTACAGGCCTCTGGAGTTTTGCTCTCATCAGTAAAGCCTGGCTGGAGCTCCTGACTTTCCATCAGACTGTCTGCACTGTCACTGTCTGACTCTGATCCTGAACCTGAACATCAAGGGCAGCAATTGAATGCATATTAATGTGTCTCAAGCAGTTGATATTGAATACGTTTACTTTAGTGATTTTCTTTAGAAATTTTGGCCTTCTTTATAAAAAATGATAATCTTTATTGCAAATTCATGCCCGAGGGCTAATTGTATACAAAGTAAAGCAGTAGTGGTATACATAATAATACTTAACAAAGAAGGAAAATGATACTCATAGATAAATCAAAAGGGAATAACGACTAGTCTAAATCTATTTCTACTTAAGCTATTTCATGGGATTGACTTCTTTTCTGTATGCAGTAGGAGATGAATTGTCATATATTTTCATTTTCATATATAAAGGGGTTGGACGACTTAAGCAAGAAGGTTGATTTTTGTTGGACAGTAAGGTGATAAAAGCTTGGGAAAATTTTGCAGATTTTAAGGAAAAGTTTGTTTCTTTCGGAACTGTAATGTGAACATTGACAAATGAAATGTAGTTCATATAATTGTATAATTAATATACAACATTGAAGCGTAGTTCATATAATTGTATAATTAATATACAACATTGAAGCGAATAGTTATTTAGACTTACAAATGCATATTGCTTCCCTTAGTCTATTTCAAGGCTATATTTCCATACTCTAGAAGATGTACATTGACCAGATATAGTACCTGAGTATGTGGACTCATCACTGTCAGATGTCTCAGAGGACTCCGAGACACTCAGTAACTCATCTTCACTCAGGTCCTCGTCACTCAGGTCAGAACCACTGTCATGTCGGCGTCGGCGCCTGGAACAAAGGAAGAAAAATTCTATTACGATTCCAGTCCGTAACAGGGAAAGGCATGCTAAGAGAGGAACCTTAGTGTAAATGTTGATGCAATTTTATTTCTTGAGTGAGGACAAACATTATGTTTTGCGAATGTAGATATCATGCAATATGGTATGTTTTATATCAACTTTTATATAAGTACCCTGTAAGTCAAGTGATTTCTCTTTTTCAATAAATATTCCTTCTGAAACTTATTATAATATCACCTAAATTGTTGTAGTTTTGTCAGTTTCTTCCTACGCTTCTTGGATGGAGCAGCCCCTTTTTTCTTGGTTTCTCGATTATCTTCTCCCCTTGGTCTTCTCCTGATGTAATCATTCCCTGATAGATTCACATCCTCCAGCGCTTGGCTGTGGTTATCTTCATTGGCAGCTATGCTCATGTCTGGCTTAGTTTCATCAATGTCTGCAAGATAAATGTAGAGATGCATGATTCAAAATGTATGTAAAGGTTGCATTGCTTCAGTCAATAAAAATCCACAACTCTGCTGTGTGTTATCAACAGGTAAATGCTACTTAACTGTACACAAAAACTCGGCCTAATGGCTGCAATGCTATACAACTGAAAAAGACTTTGCATAAGACAAACCTTGGTCCTGTGAGGTGAGTGTGGTAGCCTGCGGGTGTTCTGCCTCGTACAGGGCCGTCTGTAGCCTGGTGTTGGTGTGGTTCAGCAGGTGTGACGACAAGGCTAGTGTGAATGCCACAGCTGCAGACATCTGGGGAGAACCTAAGCCCAATAGCAGTCATGTCAATGATTTTCAGCCCAAATCAAATTTAAACTGATTACATGTATGCATCATCATTTGCAGCATTTACACACATGTTCAAAGAATGTTCTGGCTCAGGGCGTGAACTTAAAATAAAAACGAAATACAATTATGCTTAGATTAATTCATTCTTTTGTATCATCAATGTAACTAGGTTAGTGACACAGGGTCCATTATCTACTCCTATCCTACTCACTGGATATCTGTAGGGAGTGGATAGCCATGAGGCACATGATAACCATTTTGAAGACCAGCCCATCATCCAGCCACTGTCCCCTGTTGTTACCCTTCCTGATGCTGTGGTTCTCAGAGGGAGGGATGTAAAACATGCAGAGGTTGAAGTCCTCTAACACAGCACGACACACCTTGGCAAGCTCCTGCTCATTGGCTCTGGATAAAGGGACAAAAATACAAATTGAACAAATGGAACCACAATTTTCCAGAGAGGTAAAGTCATACAAACATTCTGAAGAGATACACCGACCCAAAACATTGTTAACTCAATCAAGGATGTATATAACATAAGAGAAATGATGATGCATTATACACAACTGAGTAAATGTCATCCAAAAGTCCTTGACTTACTTGAAGTCAGGATGGAGCATCTCTTGTAGGTACAGGAATGTGATTATCAACCGCTTCACATCTTTGGACCTTCACAGGAAAAGGTGATGTTTAGTGTTTCAAAAATGAGAACAAAACTAAATCCTAAGTCCTATATTCCTTTATAGACAAATATACATATAGACAAATAATCTATGGTGACATTCCTGAATACTACTGTACTTATATAACATTTTGTCTTGAGACAGAAGGAAGAACAGAACTAGGATGTAATTCTGACCGTTGCTTGTGTGGTGGGAGGTCCCGTTTCGCCTCTGAAGGCAGCTGGTTGTACTGTTTCCTGTTCTTCTCCAGAAGGTGCTGAATGTTGCCTGCTGCACCCTCAAATGGGGAGATGGTGGACAAACTGGCAACATCAAAACTTCTGATTAGGAGCTTATAATATTTGTATGAGCTGTATTTGTTGTATAACAAGTAAACTGGTAACATTTCTAATAAGTGCTTGATGATGAAATTCCAGTAGGAAAACATCATGACAACATCATATTTTCTACAATCAAAACAAAATTAAAGAAAGAACAGACAATAACCTCACCATCGCATGTAGTGGTAGGCAGCATCCACACCATGGTTGCTGGTGCCAGCCAATGTACCAAGCTGATTATGTGGCATTCCTGAATGGCAATTAAACCAAACCCTATGAACAACTCCCTAGACTTACATGTATGTGTAAGTCTTGTCATTAATGTGCAAAAACAAAAGCATTCACTTCAAAAACACTCACCTAAAAACATACTATATCTCTCTCTCTCTTCTGTCTCTCACTTGTTCCTACAATTATTCATAGTCCACATTGAGCTCTACTCTTGTGCTGTCATAGCTAGAGACAAATATTTTCCCCTGACCACCAGTTTTGATCCTCAAACCTTTTCTGCTGAAACCAATAAGACTTCTATTTGCAAGTGTATCCATAGTGGAGAGCAGATTCAAGGTAGACATGTTTTACCGAAGTCTGGATACATGGCGATAGCCTGATGGTAGTACCGGGCAGCCATCATCTCACTCCTCATACCATCAAACTCCTGCTGGTAGCGAGCTGATCAATGCAAGGAAATGAGTCTATTTACTAACGAGAATATAGCTGATGAGAAATGGCTTATACATGTGGTGTGCAATGTTTGCATTGAGATACTAAATACAACTGACAATGTCACAATGTCACTTCCAGCAGTAACTCCATATACTACTGTACTATTGAGGCAAGTTGAGAGCAGCAATTTTTACTTCTATCAATCGGCTAAATTCTAACCTTGCAAAGCCATAGTATGCCATATTGATCATCTATTGCTGTAGTCAAACCTAGACACCTATCTACAATACTCAATGGCATAATAGAATTGAGGAATTAAAGAATATTCCCACTTCTAATTTGAGTGAGTTGAATCCCATATCTAAAGTCACCTGGAAAGTACATGTAATTTACATGTACTTTCATGACTTTTACAATTTGCAAACTTACCCAAGTCTCCGAGGTAGATGAGACAACGGTGGCAGGCTCTTTTTGCCCATTCTCGCACCTTCTCATCCTGACATTGTGATTTCACATGTGGTTTTCCTGAATGTAAAATTAAAGTTAGGCATGGGGATGGGACTAGGTAAGGTCCGGTAAAATCAAATTTGGATCACTTCAGAGTTTCTGACAACTACAGCAACATTGTCCTGACAAACATTTGGAAATCAAGTAAGAAATTGCAATGGATGCTTCTCTCTACAAAACTTAATAAGAGGAATTGTGAAAGACCCATTTAAAGAAAGACACCTTTAATAATAATAATAATGATGATAATAATAATAATGGCTTTATTACAATTATTACCCATGGTTTTCCCAAAAATGATATGGTGAACACTTTTTTACAATACCTGCAAGAGGATCTGCTAAGTCTGGCCAGTCGCACACGCCCCAAACAGTCACCTGGAACAGTCCCTGTAGCCGCAGCATCAGGTGGGTGTAAAAGCCTGTAGCTGCAGACAGGTGCGTGCGGAAGGCACATTCCACAGAGCTGCCTTGTCGCACATGCTAAGGCAAACAACACAAGTACCATAAACATGTATGTTAGCCACTGCTCAATTAACTTACAATATAATCTGTGATTATTATAAATGGAAAATTGGAGGCTACTGGTAAGACAATGCTGAAGCTTTCTGTATCTGTATCTATATAGCCGGTATAACCGCCGTTCGGCGTAACACACCAGCTTTGCAGGCACGCGGCGCGGCAGCAGCTGGTTATACTACACCGAACGACTCGTTACCCCTAACTTTTGCACATCTATCTGCAAGCGTTCTTTAAAACTACCGAGAGAAGATGCCCCTTATAAGCATTATGATGCTTTACAAGCATTATAATTAGAATTCTTGCCTTCATTCAAGTTATCTTACAAAATACTACAAGAATTCAATATATTGTGTGACTGTCTGTACATGTGTATTACAGTAATTGTTGTACAGAAGTATTCTTTGAAACACTGCATTGATATCATTTCAAGAATTCTAATTCTGGCATAACATCACATACCTCCCTTTCACAACAAAAGCTTGAAGATATGCCTTTTCTACTTTGCTCACCCTCTTATTTTGCTTCAGAACCTGGATGACATCATAGAAGACTTTCCTCCATAAAAGATCTTCTGCTTTTCTTCCATAGTCAGCTGGTTGCAGAAACATCAGCCGTTCACAAAGTTCCTTCAGCCTGTATCATGGGAGAGCAAAAATACTAGCTACATTGATTCAGAAGTAGCACACTCCTCCAACAACTTGGCCCTAAACTAGTCTCTTGGCCAAACTGGCCAATGATCCAGCTTCCAAACTGGATCATTGTGATATGCCTTTCTGTGAGTTCCTTACAAAATTCTTAAAAAGTCAAAGTTCTGTCAATGTTCCAGTGACTTTTAAGTGATTTTTAGATACTAACTTTTTGTACGCAAAAATCATACAAATTTGCAACATTTTAGTTTTACAATACATTAGTACATAGCAGGACTCAAGCCAGCGTCTGTCCCTCCGTCCTTTGACGGAATGTTTGCTGCTCAGGACAGACAATAATTTGGCTTATTCCATCCCTTTTGAAGGATAAAAATTGACAGAATGTGATTTTCTGCTCTAGAAAGCAACAATATGATACTTAATTCCATTGTCATCTTTTCTAATTCATGCGCAAGCTTCATGGGCCAATTCTTCATGCATATAAAACCCTGGGACCCCCCCCCCCCCTTTGCTGCTTTGTATGGTTTACATTATGGTTAGAAATGGATTAAAAAAAAGAATACACAGGCAAATGTCCTCCGTATAATCAAATCAACATGACCTTATGGCAGAAACTAATCATTTATGTATAACAGGTAAAGAAGTATATGTACCTGTTACGGAGAGCTACATTCTGCACCTGGAAGACTTCTTTGTATGCACGCTTGTCTCTCAGCCCATCATCCAACCTATGGATGGCATCAAGTATGGACCTGAAGGGAGATACAAACATGTATTTATGATATGTAAAAAAGGTAAAAGTTTCTATCATTTCATATCGTTTAAAATAATCATTATGATAATCATTTTCAGAATCCTCCCCAGAGGATGGAATAATGGAGGCCTTCCACTATACTCCTAGCCCAGCTCCACTATACTACTTTTGCAATTTAGTGTGTTTTTTTCAAAGTTTCTTGGTTAGTGTTGCTACAATTAATGAAAATGCACAGATTTTGTGCCAAGTTGCATCACTTTTCCAGTGGGCATTGTCTGCAAAAACTTCTGAATGGGTGATAATCAAAACAATAGTCATTTTGCCACATCACAACAAAGGAATCATTATAATATACAGTGGAATTAATTGTATCACCTATTTGTCCGGGCATTTTATCCAATTATCGTATTATACTTGTAGTATTTGCCACCCTCTGTCATTGAAAAACGAAGCAATTTTCATGAAAGCGCAGTGCCTTGGATCGGGTTATTTTTACCAGCCCTTCACTATACAATGTACCAGGTGGATTTGGGGGCCCAAAAAAATAAATATACTGTTATGTTCATTCGGAGATAAGACTAAGAGAAGTCCCATTCTAAGGCCGAAGGTGTAGTGGGCTATGATGATTGTCTTACATATGGTAATGGAAGGCGGAGATCATCCCTTTCCTCCCAATGTCTTTACTACATTTGTAGTACCTCCCCAACCGAAGTCATTTTTACAAGTGGAGTGAGGAAGTCCCTTTCCCAAGGACACAATGTCTAGCCAGAAACACTATCAATCAAACCTGTGTCCGCTAACCTAGCCACTTAGGCCCTGTTCATGATGCAAAAAATGAAACGGTTCTATCAGTTAGGCCTGGAAATCCGACAGCAAACGACAGGAAACGGTTTGCATTTTGCGTTCACGATGCAAACTTGCAAACCGTTTCAGTTCCTTGAAAAGGCAAGGTAATACGACCTCTGACCCCTGAGGTTGTTGTGATCTTGCCCAAACTTGTAGTAAGTTGTACTTCTGTGTCAGATTATTGGTCTTTGATCGAAATTGAACCAATGTCTTACTGAATTCGAAGCTGGGTTCTGTCATGACCTTGGAAATGCCTCTGAAAACATTGTGGTCCCGATATATGCCATGCTATGACATTTCCACTGGATCTCCTGACACATTCCCCTTACGATATCAGGAATGCTAGCTCCTCAGTCGACCAAGAGGCGGCCCGATTATAGAAACGAATCGTACGATTGAAAACGCGGCCCAAACACCCGAATGAAAGGTTAAAAATTGTACTTTTGCCCCGTGGCGCCACCAAATATGAACGCACATGCCCGGATGTAAAACGGATCGCGCCGCTTTTGCATTCATGATGCAAATTCACAATTCCGGATAAGGAAGAAACCGTTTCAATACTACCTCGCGAGGAGGTTCCGAACAAACCGTTTCCTATCGCTTCAGATCCGTTTCGGACCGTCCATGATGACAAAACTTATCCATTTCAGCTGGCCTAACCGATAGTAACCGATAGAACCATTTCATTTTTTGAATCATGAACGGGGCCTTAGTCACTTGGTGCCACTTTTACATGTACATACATGTAAAGCAATCGCTATGATGCACACTGATGTATAATTTGATTGAGCGTATTTTCTTTAAAAAATGCAACATAATAACATGTCATTTTACAAAGTACATGTACATCATGAATTATCAATCATGATTACATCATTACGAGCTATACATGCTTTTCATTGACATCGTACTAATTATAATTTGAATCCTCTGACGACCATGTTGGTGGGTTATTGAATTAACAGTGACATTTACGTGTGTATCCAACATGGCGCAGATGACGTCAAATGAAAAGTTTCAAACACAAATTCTTCATCTACATCATCACCAGCTTTTGTGTTTTCTTCTGCATCATAAATATGTCGATATTGAAAGCAGCTTGTCTGAGGTAGCCTAGGTACCAGACCCCAGCCCGATCTCAAAAATATCTATTGTATGATAGGTATCCAGACTAGTTTGAGGGCTCCTAGTCCTAGCTCCTATAAATTAGTATAATTTGGCTGTACCCTAGGTATGCACAGTTCAGATAAGTAGGGTATACATTGTGCATTGTGTATACTAGGGGCGTTACTTTGAAAATCGCTTTAGACGCATTTTCCAAGTCCATCCATGACGGATATATGTGACCTGGTGGAATTATGTATATCAATGTTACCTGTAGATTCTTTTCGTTTCTGCCAGAACGGAGCTGATACCTGCAGACATAGATACGGCCGCTTTCGACGGCCCGCTCGAGCCTTTCTTCATCCTTCTCTGTTTCTCTTCTGCAGCTTCGCCATCGCTGTCAACGACGAGATGGCTATACCTCCAAAGAGGTAAATAGAGGAGAAAACCCCATATTTGGGCTAAAAGTTTTAGTTTTCTACCACACCGACCGCCATTTTGTTTCGACTTTATTTGGGACAGCTTAACTTTTACAAAAGAAGGGAGGGCTGTTGACTGTGCTATAAATAATGACTTTCATCGACCTTATAGGATACGTTAGAATATATTTGGGGTAAAATTAGATGTGTTTTATTTACATCTATTTAAAATGATTGCAACTTTATAAAGGTTTTGCAGCATTCCATATTTTGCCTGAATGTACCCCCTTATCACATATGGTATGGGCTGGTATGGACGATGCATAATATCGTTTTAGCTCGCGAGATCTTGCGAGATGTTGAGAAGATAGCTAATACCGCTACATTAACTGCTAGTACCTTATTTATATTTACCGTGTGTAATTATTGTTTATTTACAGTGTATACATATAACCATTACTTCGCTCCATACATTCCAGAAATTGTTTTTTTTAAATTAACGCAGACGTTGTCTGTGTAACTAGGATGCCACACGGGAATCCACCATTACGTGACCCGAGCCGAGGGCGGCGTTCTGCCAGTATCAGGTTTAATTTTTACCCCGTCTCTGGATATGCCATTGGCACAGAAAGTCGTCACGTGTGCTTCCTCACCTTTGAGCGGGAGGAAACACCGTTTGGTTGTCTAGAGTTTCTGATTTGTTGATTTGTCATAGTCGCCGCTACTGACGACAGCAGAGCTCAGTCCATTGAGCCGTGCTAAATAGGTCGCTGCACCGTGAGACACAACACGTAGCAGGGGGCAGGAACAATGGCGGCTGAGGTTCTGAACCTGGAACGTCTAGTAGATTTTGTGACGCCGATCGCCGAATATGTAACACCAGAACAAAATGTTCTACAGCCAGTGTGGGATTTCGTCCGCCAGGGACCATGGGGAGAGGACGCGCTCCGTTCTCCGCTCTTCCCGGTGGTGATGTCCGTCGCCTTCTACTTCAGCTGTATCTTGCCCTTCATGATCATTGATTTGTGGGGCAAAGAATGGCACTGGACAAAGAAGTACAAGATCCAGCCCGACAAGGAGGTGACCTGGCCCATGGTGCGCAACACTATGGTCATCACCTTCTGGAATCACCTGCTGTACGTCATGCCGTCCGCTGTCGGCCAGTACATCTACACCCCGCCCACTCCGCTGCCACCTGTCTCTCCTGGGCTCTGGGAGTTCACCTGGCATATCGGTGCCAGTCTTATTATCTTCGACTTCCAGTACTTCGCCTGGCACTGGCTGCACCACAAGGTGCGCTTCCTGTACAAGCACTTCCACGCCCTCCACCACCAGTACCACTCTCCCTTCTCCTGGGTCACCCAGTACCTGCATCCATGGGAGCTCATCACTGTGGGCATCCTCACCACCATTAACCCCTGGCTGTTCAACAGCCACTGCTTCACCATCTGGGTCTACATGCTCATTAGCATCGCCGTATCAGTGGAGGCACACTGCGGCTTCGTCCTCCCCTGGTCCCCGATCCACTGGGTCCCGTTCGGCCTGTACGGCGGCGCCATCAAACACGACCTGCACCACCAGCGCCCCTACTCCAACTTCGAGCCATTCTTCTGCATCTGGGATCGGCTTGTCGGCACCGAGTTCACCCTGAAGGACCGCCAGCGCGCCATTGACCGCCGGGAGAAGATTGAGTACGACGGACACGACGGGCTGGTCGGGCGTGAGATGAAGAAGTTCAACTGAACATGGAGTCTACCGAAAAAGTTGGATGAGATTTTGCTAGGCTGCATGTAGTACGGTGAATTTTCATGAGTGGCCTGAAGTCCAACTGTGGTGTAACGCTACTCTCCAAGCAGAGTTTAGGCTCTGGCTGTTGTTTAACGTTTTTTAGCCGTATTTGTCGGGCTTTCTATTTTGTCATTTTTCAGGAAGTACGCCAGCCATTGTTAGGTTTACAATACAAAATAGAAAGGCCGATAAAAACGACTAAAAATAGCCGGCGCCTAACCTCTGCTTGGAGAGTAGTGTAACGCCAGTATCCAAATAAATCAAAACTATCATTCAGGTTACGTTTTTTTTTAAATGTTATGCATGTCACCCTGACACCGATGGACTTGAAGCCACTTTTGTGATCACCACGTTACCGGATCATAGCAAGGCATAGTTGATTGTTTACAATTGGTTTATTTTAACTTTACTACTTCCATTTATGTGGCAGTTTATGGAATGGAACTATGATAGAAAAGTAAATAAGGTATGGATAAATGATCGGCCTTGCCTTTCCATTCACGTGGATGCCCAACTATCAAAGGTTGTTGGGTACTAGTAGTTCTTGTGGATCGAATGTCAAGGTTATCAACACGCCCGGCCACACCCCTTATGCCAATTTACCCTGCCATTTGCTGTGTTATTTAAACCAGACGTCTAGCGATTTTTCTTGATGCAAATTTGACAGAAAATGCCAGTGTCTGTTGTGTCACTGTAGACGTGAGGTATTCATGTTTATCCACGAAATTTCTTACCTACAACTATTGTTAAACCCACTTCACGAAGCTTAGCCTGATTTGATTTCGACCGCGTTTATAGCACACTTTTATCCTTTACGCGTTAGTGATGATTCTTCACTCTGTTACCAACCATCTGTGTGCACAAAATCACAAGACTGGGAGCTATTTGCGTCACCTATAGGCCAATCATTAATGTGTGACCTTGTTGCGGTAGACCGTTGGAAACGTTCGTATGGACGCTGACCCCTTTCATTCGCCGGAGGCCTTTGGGAGATGCGTTTAAAGGTTTATGTGGAAACTGTAGACGACTTATTGTTTACAATCAAATACCAGAACTGACCTACAAAATACCTCACCATGAGTATAATGGAAACATATTTGCATAAAGTGGCAGGTATATGTATAACACAAATACATAATGTATTTCTGATCTGATTCATATAACTTTGCATCGATTGGTAAGTTATGATTTTGGATCAACGTGATGATTGATGTTTATCCATTTATGATTTGCACACATGCCATTCGATCCTACATAGTCCGTTTAAAACTATTCATGGCAATCTGAGAGGTTATTTGCCTCAATATGTGCAGTAAGCCAGATGTGACCTATCTTCTCATGCGTCACAATGACGGTATTTGCACGTTCTACAGATCGAACATGATTTTTTGCTCAGACTTTTCTAGCTGGGGGACGAACGATTCCCCATCGTAAGTCCGAGGTGAACAAAGAGCACTGGATGCTACCATTCACTGTATGACGACAATAGATAAAGCAATTACCTTAGAATTGCTGGAATCGCCCTTCACAGTTAAGTTGGAATTGTACTGTATTTAGAACAATTCTGCCAAGTAGAAAATATTTAGTGCAACTGGGAAAAGTATAGTTCGATGTGAATTGAATTCCTATAAGTGTATTTCATACTCATTATGACAACTTTACGGCTCCTTTGCATGTACAATGTGTTATTAAATCTGAATCATACAATTGGCTGGTGGCATTTATTCCTGCGTGTCTACAAGTTGGAAGTGTGTGTACCTCTTAAAACTTTCAGGACGTAAGCTGACAAGACTAAGAGATCATTCTTAGTTAATGAAGTATGGTCCGGAACTATATATATAGATTGCCGCAAGTTCTGTCTCTGTTTGTACGTTGTTGAATATGTATTGTAGAACCTACTCGTCTCCAATAGTTAGGCGAAAAGACTGAAATGACTCAGAACAGGTATATTGTAGTAGGTCACAACATATATCATATACTGTGTGGATTGCAAACTAGTTACCGAGCTATGTAGAACACATCGCGCATGTCTTGCTTGACTGTCTTTGTTTAATGCGCATTGCATACAGCATCTTTGACCAGCGCTCACGTGAGCACTTACGTCAGCCGGGATGGAATCAATACACTGTGTAAGCACTGTGTAGCTCAGGCTGGTACAATTTGTGAGCTGTGAACCTAGAGATAAGTAATGTCAACACAAGCTTAACTATGTACGTGATACTCGACATGTCACAACGCTAACGCCACAAAGTCCAATGGCTTTTCACACGCCACATGCATACACGCCGCCCTTTCCAGGGGTTTTGTAAGGCTGTTCTACCTTGTTGTCAAGCCCTACATTACCACATCTTCTTTTATAAATGCAACTTCTACCTTTACTTAGTAAGTTACCCTTACTCCAAATGTTGTTCTGGGATATCCCTTCGTGTCACAACTCCCCATTGTTTACATGTGGTATTATTTGCATACCTGTGATATCAAAGGTTATCATAAAGATCTGAGTTCAAACTGCGCTGATGCAATAACTAGTCACAGTTTCCATGCACAGGTCATGGACACTCAGGACATGTCACGTGGAAGGCCACGGTGTTAGCACGTTCACAATGAAAATGGAGGTTATGTTTTCAGAGTTCGTATGTTTGTGTGTGTGCGCGCGCGCGCGTTTGCCGGTGTGTGTCCATGTGCCAATATAGCACGATAACTCGAGAAGGCCTAGATGGATCGTCTTGATAGTTTGTACGTGGATAGTTCTTGATCATATCTTGAAATGATAAGATTTTGGGCTCTCTAGCGGTTTGTTATGGTGCTTCAGTCTTATTTCAGGTTTTGATTACTCTCCAAGCAGAGGTTCAGTCGCGTAGATATAGTAGTAGTCGGAAAAATTACGGCGCTCCTCTACTACTAGTATATCTACGTGACTTAACCTCTGCTTGGAGAGTATGTTTTGATATCTCGTGTTATGAACAAGAACAAGCTATGTTAATGACATTTGGGTGGTAGCTATTTCTTGTACTTGGGAAGAAGTGACCCGAGTGCCTTGCATCGAAATGTGTAACTGTAGGATAGTCTCCAAGCAGACCCTACGGTGCCATAAGATAGTATCAAAACTGGCCAAGGAGTATAGCCGGCCAAAGGGAGTCAAACGGGCACCGAAGTGCTGGCTATATTCTCCTTGGCCAGCTTTCAATAGCTCTAAGGCACCGTAGGGTCTGCTTGGAGACTACTGTGGGAGACCTTTTGACAAAATTTAAAGCTTTCTATTTTGTATTGTATCCTGTATTGTCAAAATCTAACTGCTGGCGTACTTCAAGAAAAATGACAAAATAGAAAGCCCAATAAAAACGACTAAAAAACGTTTAAAAAAACAGCCAGAGCCTAACCTCTGCTTGGAGAGTAACATACAGGGCTTTCTACCGTAATTATTAAGTTTTGAGTCCTTCGTTTCTGGATGGAATCGTAACCCATCGGGTGTCGGCCTACCTCCGAAATCGTAAAAGAAATTCCGGTCCGAGGAAAATACATGTGGATTATAAACTTACCAAACATTCAAATAAGGGGCTAACCAGCATAGCTTTATTTACAGTAATGCCAACGTCACACCCTAATCACCCAACTATCCACCTTATATTAATCAATAAGACGCAGACCTTGACTGATGCAAGGCGCGATTCATTTCCTGCATCAAAATGCAGGTTTAGTTTTAAGGTTCGTGTTTTGTGATAAATTGTGTGTTTTGGTGCGTTTCCGGCGATATGTCTCCAGTACGCAGCGTGCTATTGCGATGGTATTTGGTAGATTGTTTCAGTGTGGTGGCCAGACGGTCAGGTTTGATTTTGGGCCTAATTGACTTTGAACCTGGTACAGAATGTTGATTTTTGTGTTAATTGGGAGGTAACCCTACATCTGTTTGGTTTTAATTGTTAATTAAAAGAAGGCACTACAGAGGCGCATAGTAGCATAGAGATAATCTCCAGAGGAAGGTTTCTGTTGCCCTGGGCTACATAAGGGTCAGTTTACCTCTGAGTGGGCCATGCCATTTACCATGAGGGGTGTGTCTGTTTGTCAAATTTGCAGTCAAATTTGCATAATTACAGAGACAAGATAAAACAAGAAATTTACAAAATAAATATTTCATGCAGGTACGAAGTCTCCAAACTCTTGTTTCACTAGTTGAAGGTCTGTGCGTGACATCCTACCAGCTCAGCTTTGAACATGAACAATGCCCAAAATTCAAAGCACGTTACATTGTCAGTCATCGTTTGTGAGTGTGGACAAGTATCATCATTGACGTAAAGTGATGGGTGTTATTTTTGGCCTTGTCGGTTCTGTCCCGGTAGGGTATGTCCCGGACTGGTGCGATAGTAAATCACTATTGGTCTTTTCTGTGCCTTGAGTCATGTCCGGGACGTTTCGCGGTGTTACAGATTGCCTGCGGCTATCACTAAGGTCAAAGAAAGTCAGGCAGTGGTCAGTGCTGGGAGGTGAGCTCTTGTGCTGTCCTTGCTGTCCAACCGCGAGTTGGTACTTGTCCCTCGACTTGTCCATTGACGAGCCTGTTCCCATTGTACTTCAGGCTGACACCGCTAGAAGTCAACCATCTACAGGCAAGTTAATAAAAAAACAGTTATTGTACGGAGTTACACTGCTGCTTGTCTACGTACTAAACACTTGAGGGTAATACTTCATCTACCTACCACCATAAGTACCGATTCCTAGATACTTGTGACCGTTTCATGTATTGGAAAGTAACAGTAGGAAACGTCCTACCTGCGCAGGTCACGAAATAGAATTTACACACGCGAAAGGCCAAATTTCAATAAAGTACATTATATCAAATAGACATTTTACCCAATGGGAAGCATCTTCGTGACCGGCTACATGTATTTTTTTTTTTCAGGACAATGCCTCGATGTACGGAACGAATGGAATCGATATAATCTAATTGTGAAGCACGTTGTACTCACGCCCATGGCGTGCCTACTCTCATACGACCTTGCAATGTGACCTCGCCAATTACTTTAAAAGCAATTATCCAACATAAGGTGAGCTCGAGCTCAAAATACGTGATTCACGAGGCATTACACGTTCACTCCTCGTACAAATGTAACCTAGTTGCCATGACAATATAGCCGAAGTGTTCAACGATGGATTTGTCGTCTAGAAACGAATCATACACATGCACTACTTTAGTAATTGTTGCCAAGGACTTGCATTTTTGTCCACTGATGCTTTGGAAATCTATTTGCTTACAAAGAGGGGTGTTATTGATGTGAGACCCACATTCACAGGTCGTAAATCTGGGATCGTCCGAAGCTAAATGTTCTTACCTAAATAAAATGTAGTTGGGAAGGGTGCGTTACGAGTGGGGAAATCGGAACAATGTTGAAACAATGTTCTACGTGAATCTGATGATCTCAGTGTGACAATGAGTGTCCGTATACAGTAGAAGCCTACTAATTGCACAACTGATTAACGCACAGTACTGCACGGAATCCAAAAGTCCCAAATCAATGCGGTCCAGGTAGATAACTTCGCATACTTGCACCAGCCGAATAATTGCACGAAATTCACTGGCAAATAGGCCGTGCAATTAAGCGGCTTGTACTGTAAAGACAAAATTCTATTATGTGACCTTATGTGAACATCAATACAATCTTTCGTGGAACTGTATACCAAGTACCAATCTGTTAATGCTGTTGTTTAATCACATACATTGGAACAATTAGCTTGCAACTGAGTTCCTGCAGTGAAGGGCTTCACGTTACATTTGAAAATTACCTACAAAATCCCACAAAACAAGCATATTTGTTCTCCTGCCGGCTTAGCACAAATAGTCCCTGCTATTGTCCAGTAAACACAAATCAAGTGTCCAAAGTCCTTACCAACATGGTGCTATTAGTAGAATCACCGTCAGTTCCAGTCTTAGCGATGGTGACAGCCGGACGGTCCACTACAAGCAAGTCCGATTTTTAATCTCACAATCGCGAGGTTATAGACAGTCTTCAGACAAGGGCTTCTGTATCAGGTCGATCCAATATGGTTTATAGGGCGACATGGTGGCTGTGATGTTGCTTGTTGACCTCACGTGACCGTCTGAACTGATCTGTAGCAGCTACCTCATGCCACCCAGACAAGTGCACAGCTGCAAGTGGCACAGCAGTAGCAGGGAGTATTCATTTCTTGTCGAATAATCGCACAAACGCCCCCGACCTCTCGATGCTCCGAGGCTCTTCGACTCTCTCTCATGGATGGCGTCCGCGGCCAGAGTGAAAGAAATGCAGTTTCAGTCAACTTCGCTAGTACATGTACTAGTACCTTCGAATTCGTTAGAAGGCTCTATCCGCTGGTGCCGAGGTTGTCGGAAACAGGCCCTAAATCATAATTCACGAATCCAAGAAGTGCACTAATTGAATTCATTGATCCGATGCAAATAAACGCAACCAAATGCAAAACAAAGGCTCATAATGTCACATTTTCTGTTCCTGTGGACATATTACTAGTCCTCCCGGCCCTTCCTCTTCCTTTGATATCCTTCTGACCAGTGGAGGCAGAACTCGGCTTCCTCTTCGTTTTTCAGTTGATTCCTTGCAACTATCAGAGCACAATTTTTTGGTGTCGCCTTGCACGTCACGACTGCTCGCTGAAGACAAACCTAATCCCATGTCTAGAGAAAGTCGGACAACGTGTACACAACTTTGGCAATGCTCCTACCTGGAAAGGGGAAGAGGAAGATAATGACGTTTAGAATAAAGAACAATGTTTAGTCTTGCACATATTAAACGGCAGTACCACTGAATAGCTGTTCACAAAATAGGAACCTTGGGTTCTTTGTCCACATGTAATTAAATTACATACAGAGTAAGGGTAACCGACGCATTGCAGTTGGTGCCTGTGATCTCTTTTTCTTTCGACGTTGAACGTACGCCTGTAGAGTTCCAAGATCTCACATCATATAAGATGAATACTTCTCAATGAGTTTACTGTCTATTGAAGAATACTGTTGTTATTGATTAACCAAATTAGGTCGTCATTTGCATAATTTTATCTATCGACGTTCCTCTTTCTCAGTTATGGCGTATTTATGCGTATTAAATAAGATAAGTACAAAATCCTTTCAAAGTTAGGGCATCCCCGGCCCGTGATATGTTGTTACTGACAACAGTCAAGACGTTATTACTTACAGTTATACAAATCATTTAACGTAACCGTTTTTATCTAAATTTGGATGGTCAGAGTGACTTTTTTGGCGTGAGAGCCGACGACATGATGGGACTACGGTCTTGTTTCACATGATACATTTATCTATATAATATATCATACAACACATTCTATTTATTCTCCAAGCAGAGGTTGAGTTGCGGAGATATGGTAGTAGTCAGGATTTTTACCGGATCACGTAAGTCGGTAAAAATCCTGACTACTGCTATATCTCCGCGACTCAACGTCTGCTTGGAGAATACATTTTATTAGCAGAAAGTTTATTTGCAGGTTCCGAAGTTGCCCGAGGGCTAATTGTAAGTAACAAAAATGAGAGACAAGCAATAGTTAACAGTATGCAGTAGTAAGCGACTATTTCTAGTGATGAATTCAAATAAACAAAACAAAACATTTATTAGCATTTCCTGCCTATTAAAGATCATTAAAGGCTCTACCGTCTGCCAGAAACCTAGTCTCCGTAGAGCTGCTGTAAGTAGACTCAGTGTTACCGGTAGAAGACAGGGTAGGTTGAACCATCAAATCAAGGGGTCTATATTATATATGTTAGGAATAAACATACTATAACATACAAAATATACCAAGAATATTTTCAGTTTATTTAAAATATTCTACTATTTACTAAAAGATATAAAAATCATAAACAATAATTGTGTGTAATTGTATCATAATAGCGAATCGCTTGTAGACACCCCCCCACAAAAAATTGACTGTCCGCTTGACCTTTATTAAGTCGACATATGTTCTGTCCCGTCTCGCCGGGGATCGGGAATGCACGCGAGATACTTCTCGTAGTTTGGTCAGATTTGGGGCACATTTCTTATGGTTTTCCTGATTTTTCCATTCTTAGGGCTACAGTAGATCTTACAGGTAAGTCTGATAATGAATAAATGTCATAAGAGTTGGATTTTGCTGCAAGTATGACGTGACTATTTCGTGATGGGGGTGGGGGCGGCACATGCTCATGTATGACGGACCATGTATGACTGGACTGTGGCCAAAAAATGGCCAAACAAAACTGCGTATAAATTTCATGAGTGAAATTTGTGTATTAGATATAAGTAGGATCATAAGGAAGAAAAGTGGCAAATCGGAACTTCGAGTTTAAAACCAATTTGCCTCTTTTCTACATCAACGTTTGTTAACCTACAACTACATAATTTTTCACTCTGACATAATTTATGGATGGGTTTTCATATACCCCTTTCTTTTCTTTTCAGCAATGGTCATCTCTAAAGTTCCAACAACACTCGCTGTTGTGTGCATTCTCCTACATCTCCTACTGTCCCAAATACGGTGCCTTGCTTCAGCACATGATGTTGTTGGATGTGGTGGCTTTGTGAAATCAGATGTGGAAATCAATTATTCATTGATTGAGGTATGTATTGGTTTGGTTTGGTTTGCCCAAGGAGGTTATATTCCTCCTTGGTTTGCCTGTTCAGGATGCACAGCCAAGGCTGTCTAATTCAATATTAGTAACCTGTGGTTATTACAAAGGGCTAAGATGATACAGATGGAGCTTGACGTTGACAGAATAACAATAAGTAAGTAAGTATATTTGTATGTAAGACTAGCGTTACATGTATTACAAATATTCATTTATTATTGCATATTGAGCTATAGTTGTATATATGTATGTATGTATGTATGAGCTATTCAGAGTATTTTTCCAATGGTTTCATTAGTCTGGGCAATAGCAGCCTTTATAGTGTAAAACTCTCCAGCCATAAATAGTGAAAGATTTCAAAAAGAAAAATAGCATATTTTGTGAAAATTGTACATTTCTGGGTTGTTCCTGTTCTCCCTTTTAAGGAAGGCATGAGTATTCTTAAACATATCACAATAGCACTTTATACTGTTTTTGACCGTCTGAACTTTTATACTACATTTTTTTGATTCCATAAAGATGTGCATTTGTAGTTTCTTAATTTGTTTCCTTTTCTTTTGGTTCTATAGATAAAGTTGTACACACCACAGGGCAGTCTGAAGTACCAGACAGACTGTGCCCCCAACAATGGCTACTTCATGATCCCCCTGTATGAACATGGAGACTTCTCCCTCCACATCGAGCCACCGGCAGGCTGGAACTTTGAACCCACGCAGGTCCAGCTGCACATTGACGGCAAGACAGATCAGTGTAGTATGGGCAAGGACATCAACTTCAAATTTGCTGGATTTTCTATCTTTGGCAAGGTATGTACAATCTATGCAATCTTTTAACCTTGATAATGTTATCCGCCATTATATTTGACTCAAGCCACACATAATGAATATTATACTTATAGGACCTTGATACAGTAGTATGACATAATTTGTCTTCTCTAACTTTCTCCAGGTGGTTAGTGCAGGTCGTAATGATGGGCCTGAAGGAGTCAGTGTTTACCTTCAGCTGGAGGACTCAGATGACCCTGCTGAGGTGCTACAGACAGCAGTCACCACCCAGGGGGGCAGGTAAGGCTGGGAGGGATAGAAAGACTTACAATGTAAGGAAACACATCTTAACTGTTTTGGTCATATAATGATACATCAGTATGACTAAAACTATTTAGTAACCCTTTATGATAATTCAGAAATAAATAATGTGCAGAAAGCGTATCTTTAGCACTACTAGTTTAATTTGCCAGACCAGTTTCTCAAGTTACTGATAAATATATGCAAGTACATGTATATTTTCCAGCTTACAACACCCTGAACTCCGGCATCATCATCATCATGCATGTTACATTTGTAGATAAGTGATGACAGGCTTGGTACCTTTGACCCTAAAGTGAATTGTGCTATACAGTAACAAGTTATGAATATCCTACAATTTTACTCACATTTTATACATGTGTTTTGTTGTATTTCAGATATAGCTTCTCGAGAATTCTGCCGGGGAAGTACGAGGTTTCTGGTGAACACCCTGACTGGACTCTGGAGAGGAAGTCTGTCCATGTGGCTGTGGAGAAGGACAACATGAATGTTGGAGAAGACTTGAGGATCATCGGGTATGATGTGAGGGGCCTGGTGCAGAGTGAAGGCCAGGGGATGGCAGGCATCACCCTCATACTCCACTCTGGCACTGCGGACACTAAGGTTAGAAACAGTAGGCCAATGGACAAAATTTGACCAGTAATGTATAACATTGTAAACTTTAGAGGTGATGAAAAAACTTAGGTGCATGCTGACCTGTATGTAGAAAGGTTAGAATAAACATGTTATAATGTTCTAGATTTATGGTTTTGTCCATATTGTCTGATCTGATTCCATGACATTAATTTAGATGTGTCTGATTTCTATTTAGCTCTACGGTATCTCAGTATGAGTTGACTTTCTGTCCATAGTATCCTCTGTAATTCTGCATGACTGTACATGTAAATTGTGCGTGCCTGAGATCTGTTATGTTATGCTGAAGGGCAGATATACTGGCTATACAAATATCACTGATCAGTGTTGTGTTCACTGAGCTTTAAAAAGATGTAACTATTGGTTGTGTTACAGTTGGTGAATGGCTGCAACAAGGGCAACCCCAAAGGCTACTCAGGTGAAACAGTTAGGTTACCTGTGCTGTGTTGGGTGGAGTCTGACCAGCAGGGAAAGTTTGTCTTCCCCACATTGCCATCTGGACAGTATAAACTAGTAAGTACAGCTTCAATATGGTTGCTCGTATGCATTCAAATTCTTGAACCTGTTTTAGCTGCTAGTTATTAACCGTGTTATATGTGCACATGTGGTACATTTTTGGGGGGGGAGGGGGGGGGGCAAAATCAACAAAAAATTATGTCTTTTTGGCCAGAGCCTGACAGTCCTGTTGTAGGATCTATTAGGCAGCTCAATTTGTAGTTCAAGGAGCTATTATAGATTGCAAAATGATGATAAAGAAAGTAGTTAAGACTGCATTTCACTTTGTAAAAGTGTGCAAGTCTTACGAGGGACCTAATATTGCAACAGTTGAAAAGCATGTACAGCTCAATTGGTGTCACCCCCTTAGATATTTGCCAAGTCTGCTTGTGTTCCAGTCTCTTGTGATACATGCTTCCTTCCCTGTCTTTTCACTAGGTGCCATTCTATGGCTCTTCCCAGTTTGACGTGAGTCCCTCCCAGCTAGATGTTACAGTTGACCACGGTAGCGTCCAACTGGGAGTGGCCTTCAACATCAATGGCTTCTCTGTGTGGGGCAGAGTTGTGCAGGAAGCGGAGGTACTGGATAGTATGGTAGTTTGATATACATGTAGTCAGACATTAGAATATGTTGACTAGTATTATAAGTGTAAAACTTTCTCTTTAGATACATACATTGACACTGATGTGCAAAGGAACCAACAAGGCTCTATTGGTATTACTTTGACTGATTCTTTTTTAGGGTGCTTTATATTTGTGACACATTCTCATTTACTCCTTAAGCATGATGATAGTCATGAGATATTTTCTCATTGGCCTATCTGTCAAAAATGTCAAGGTTCCTTTTTTTTAGGGCCAAAGCAATGTACTTGCAGTCATAAATGTTACATTAACGTTTGAATGTTTTTGCCCAACTAAACAAAAGATATGCGAAAAGGTGTGAAGTACTTCAAGCTTTTCATAATCATGACATATGATTATATGTTAATGAAGTAGGCTACTATAATTTCATTTCCATATGTTGTGTCTTGAGCATTTTATCACTTTTACCCAGGGAGCAGGTATCTATGATGTGACAATAGCAGTCAATGGCAAAGATGTCCTCAAAACAGACGGTGATGGCATCTACCAGCTGGAAAACATGAAAACAGGCGTCTACTCCCTCCTGGCAAAAAAGGAACATTACATTTTCTCACCTTTGGAAGTGAAAGTTACTCCACGTACCATAAGGGTGAGAGCACAATAAGTTTTAATTCCCGTTCTGTTTGCAATAGTGGCATTGTCACATTAAGTTAAAAAGAACTAATATGACAGCTAACATTTTCAGAAGCAGTAGAAGAAGGTTCCACAGTTTTATACATACATGTATTTCTAATTGATGTGGGCAATTTTTCGTTGCTTTCATTAAGTTATGTCTCCATATATGTAACAAAGCAAAGAAAAATCTACTGTACACTTTCCTCATTGGTTGCTGTAGTGTCAACTGTTTCTTACTAATCTTATTTACATTTGAATTTATCTACTCAGTTTCAGGACATTGTAGCATCCCAGTTTGCAGTTTGTGGTCGTGTGGACGTGGTTGCTTTGCCTGATGGCTTCAATCGTGACCGATCATGGGCACTGGAGCTGGAGAGCACCACAACTGGAAGTGTGAAAAAGGCTGCCACAAAGCAGGATGGCTCCTTCTGCTTCATGGCACCACCAGGTACTTCACTGGCTAATTTGCTGTAAAATGTTTCAAGTACATGTATTACATATGTTGTATTCCATATCGTTATAATGTTGTCTGACCCATGGCTTTAAACTGTTTATATGTCTTTCATATCCTAGGGTCCTATACTCTGACAGTGATGCTTTCTGCGGCTGATCAGAAAGCAGGTCTACAGCTGTCCCCACCCAGCCACTCTGTCACTGTAACCAGCCAGCCACAGATGGACATCCTCTTCACCCAGTTCCAGGCAGTTGTGTCGGGCAGTGTGCAGTGCATCGAGTCCTGCAGCTCTGTGACTTTATCCCTACAACGTGCTGACCAGGGAGGCAGCCTGGTTCACACACAACCTGAACCATCTGATGGAAAAACAGTCTCTTTTACATTCAAAAATGTCCTTCCTGGCAAATATTCTGGTTAGTGTCAATCTTGGCATTTCCTAGTTGTTTTGGATTGCTGAAGCACCCAACCTTTTTTGGTACTTGTACTTATAAAGATTCTAATGAGTGATAGTGGAGTGAATGAACTTCTACTTTTTGTTATTCATAAGATTTTTGGTTGCTAAAGTAATCTCTTAACCTTGCAGTCAGAATTACTGTGACTGTTTGTAGGTGCTTGTTTTATAAAAGTTTTGTTACTTTTCTGTCCCTTTCAGTAACTGTTCACCAGGAGCAGTGGTGCTGGAAGGAAGCAAGCCTGACAGTTGACATAGCAAACTCTGATATTCAAGGCCTGGTGTTTCTTCAAACAGGTAAAGACTGGCATCAATCCAGATTATCTTTCAGGGTCGTATCCCTTCTCCCCTTTAGTAGCAGGCAAGCTGTTGTTGTTTACTATACTCGTATGATAGATTTCTTCTGTGTTCTTTGATATTAACTCAGCCTTTTTGCATTGTAGGGTTCATGTTGAAGTGCTCCCTGTCACATGATATCAGCTTACACTTCAGCCAGGATGGCAATGGTCGCAATGTGGGATCTTTTGACCTGAAACGGGGCATAAACAAGTTCTGCTTGGCACAACCAGGTATTGGTCTTTTGTCTTTTTGAAATGTTTGCTTTAAATACTATGGAATTTTATATTACTTGACTTAAATCTTATTCGTAAGCAAATGAGAAGACAACATTCTGCTGCAGAACATCTTACCAAAAGCAGTGCTGTTGCTTGTGTCTTAGTACTTTGACAATGTGTAATCATGTCTTAGTTCTGTGCAAGTGTAGGTTCAGTCAACAATAAAGTTGCAAATCAATGCCAGGAAGTTGATGCCCTCACCTGTGTTTGCAGGGGTGTACCACCTGACACCAAAGTCCTGTCACCAGTTTGAGTCGGAGGTGTACACATACAACACCTCCAACCCTGTGGTCCTGACCCTGACCGCTGACCATCACCTGGTGACGGGGACCGTGGTGACACCGGACAAGTCAGGGGACCTGCTGGTCACCATCTCCACAGTTCCTGACGGGGGAAGTGTCCAGGTCACTCCAGAACAGATCCTTCCCCCACCTCCTGACAAGGACACGTAAGCATCATATATCACCTTACAGAGTTGATTAGTGGTCAAGAGTAACAAGTATAAATTCTGAAAGATATGAAGCTCACACTCATTGTGTCATTCTGCCACATTGAGAATACTCCATAATCAAAATGTTTTGTAACAACGTTAATAAGTGCAAAGGAAGTGTTGGGTATGATAACTGGATTTTCAAATCATTCTAAAACTATTTCATTCTAATCTACAGTTAATCCTATTGTCAGTAAAACTTCTTCATTGTTTCAGGGAGAGCTCAGAGAAGAGTTCTGAAGATAAGGATGGAAAATCTGAAGGCAAGAAAGGAAAAGACAAGAAAAAACCTAAGGAGATGCCAGACCCCCCTGCAGAGTACCAGGGCCCTTATACATATGAGTTCTCCTACTGGGCCACAAGTGGAGAGCAGGTTGGAACCTCTGATTGAAATATGAAAGCTGGAGCTTGTAGAAGAAGCTAAAGTTTGGAATAGATAGCTGCATTTCTAGGAGTGTTGTTGATTTTTACTTGTATATTTAAGACTACTAAAAAACAACGTTAACTGATTTAGAATTTTCCTGCTTGAATCATGTTGTATTATTCTACCCGTGGAAGTAGATATTTTCATACATACTGTACCTCGGAAATAGGAAAGAAGCCTGTAATTCTTTTAAAAAGGTAAATGGGCCAGAACCTGGTCTTTAAAGAATATACTAGAAGTCAATTAGAAGAATACACCTCAGTCTCAATGTTAATCCTCGTTACCATTTCTTAGATCATACTGAAACCAACAGCTGACCAGCTGCTGTTTACACCTGGGAGCACCAAACTGACTGTTACAGGAGACAGCTGTCCTGCTGGGTATGTGACTCAACTGTGATTTCTTTCCTTCATTGTATCATTTCTTTTAAACATGGGACTTCAAATATCCATTGTAGTCATTATTAATGTTAAACACCATTTCATGTAGTCAAAATTATCAACAAAGAATGAAACTCTAGAGTCATGACAAGAAAATATTTCATTTCTGCAACTGACTGATGTGACAGTTTTAAAGGCCATCACATCCAATTTCCCTCACACACAAAAAAAACTAGTGTGCACAAGCTTCTATAGATGGCTTATGGAACAGTTGCCTGATCACATTGAGATGGGTGTTCATATGTTATGTATTTTTGATTGCAGCAAAGTGTCATTTACTGGTGAGAGAGGAATGTTTGTGACAGGCAGCGTGCATCCTGCTCAGGCTGGTGTGCACATCACAGTGTCTCTCAAGTCTGGAAAGGGGTCCTCAAAAGATGTGACCACACAGACCAATGCAGCTGGAGAGTACAGGTTAGTCCTTGCCAACAGCTGTAGTTTCCTGCTACTTAAGGTAGCCTTTGTTTACTAATCTCTAACTTTTGAAGAAATCTGACATGCAGGCCCGAGAAAGAAAGTAATGACACTCTAGAAGTCTGTTATTGAAAAGACACTTCTAGATCTGCCCTTCTTACTTACTTGGATGGATTGTTTTTCAGAGTGGGCCCCTTCTGGAGTGGAACTGAGTATGAGGTACATGCACACCTGGATGGATACGTGCTGAAGGCACTACCAGACAATCCTCACTCTTTTGCTGCTTCCAAACTTGGCCAGATCAGTGTTCAGGTGAGGCAAAAAAACATCAGTCCTCGATATCATTACCCAGATGTATGCTGGAATGCATTACTGTTCTTTCAACCACCAAGAGTACGAATTTGTCATTGCTAGATAGATACAAATTTTGATCATAAACTGTATACTGCCTTTACTGCTTGCCCTTTTATAAACTGCAATAGCAGAGGGGTATAAAGTAAAAGACATGAAATGTTGAATAATTGCAACTCTAGATCTAATGACCTGTGACCGTTAATGGCTTCATAGTTTTAGTTTTTGTTTGACCAATCCCCCAGGTGCTGAATGAGGAAGGCAGTCCCCTGCCAGGTGTGCTGCTATCTCTGAGTGGAGGGGACTACAGGAACAACAATCTGACTAATCAGGATGGAGCTTTTGTCTTCTACAATTTGGTACATAGTTATGTCTGCTTATCTTTCTTTTACTCATTACTTTCTTTTGACCTGTAATTCCAAGCTCTCGGAAATAGAGATGATACATTGCAGTTACATTTAGCCATGTGCATATCAATAAGACTTTTTTTGGTCCTACACACATGTATTAATATTTCTGTGTTTTTCTAGGGCCCTAAAGAATACTTCTTCCGTGCAATGATGAAGGAATACAAGTTCAACCCTACATCACAGATGATTAAGTTGGAGGAAGGCAGTAGCATCAATGTTAAGGTGGTCGGCACTCGGGTGTCCTTCAGGTATGTATTACATGAATTATGTAGATGAAAAAACTTTATCTGTTATTGTAATTTCTTCCCTATCAACATGTAGAAAAGAATGTAACCTATTAATAATTACATGTGCCTGTAAAACTTTAATTATTCAGTTCCTGAAGATGTGTTATTTAGGTAATGAAATATTATGCTTGATAGACCATCCCTGGAACAAACCAAATTCTTCTGGAAAGTGTAGCACCTCTCATGTGTCTTTGCATTTGTTGAATTGCATGTGATTTGGTACAATCCTTTACAAGTACCCTTTGGGTACATGACTTAAGGTCCACTGTGTTACAGTTGTTATGGCCACCTGACCTCCCTGAATGGTGAGGCTGAGCCAGGGCTGACAGTGAGAGCTCAGGGAGTGGGCAACTGTTCTTCTGCTGTGGAGGAGACAACCACTGATTCAGAAGGTATGCATTAAGTGTAGCAAAGAGTTCAATTTAAATTGGGTCAGTAAGTTAGATGCTAAGCCAGGTTTTGTACAAAGTATTCAGGAAGACTAAGAATCAAAGGGTACTGTTTGCAGAATGCAGGAACATCTGTCATTGTTTTCTGTTGTCTGTTGAACACCAGGAAGTATTACTATTCACTGCTAGTAGACTCCCTGCATACTCCATACTTGATTAAATAACAAATGCTTTAGGAAGAAAATGTCAGTCAATGTGAGAAGATTAAGTCTCAAATAAATTTTCACATCCATCTTGCATCCTTCTACCCAAGGTGGTTTCCGGTTGCGTGGCCTTCAGCCATTTTGTGAGTACCATGTGGGTCTCCTCAGCTCTGCTGCTGGAGGGCAGACAGGAATCCCACCTTTCAAGGTTATCCAGGTATGCCCTTTTCAACTTCATTCCAAGTACCTTTAAGTTAACACTTCTGTGTTTTGATTTTACAGCTAGTCCAACCTTGAATTTTTGCAGCCAGAAAGGAAGTCTTCCAGTGATTCTTTGCCTTTGAATGAAGAGTGGTTCTTTGTCTTTACAGGTCACAGATGGGGATGCCCAGGGAGTGCAGATCATTGTCCTGCATAGTCTGAACCACTTTGACTTGAGCGGAAATGTTGTCACCGCTGAGAACTTCTTAAACACCTTGAAGGTTAGGGTCTTACTGTAAGAAGCCATTTACAAGGGCTAGTAATTTGGTGAGCATTTAATACATATATAGGGAAACATCCATTGGCTCAAAGAAAAATGGATCTTAAATGTTGTTTTCCTTATGTAGAGGACACATTCTAGCTTTGTTTCCAAACCTAAGTATAAAACATTGTCAAGTGTATATGGCAAGCTGTAGAAAGTATGTGTATAGCATTTTACAACCCTTCAACTGTGATAGTAGTGGTAAGAAAGGACTCATTCTAATATCTACATTGTATACAGAAACCTTTTGTTCTGTTACATATTGAAGGAAAGACTTTAGATGCAATTTTACCAGTAGTATTTTCTCCATGGCAGGTTGTTCTGTATCAGGAGGACAATATGGACCTTCCGGTTCACACTGTAACTTTAGGAACCTCTAGTTTCTTTGACTTCCCACCACTTGTCAGCAATGAACAACGCTATGTTTTGAGTCTGGAATCAACGTTATCAAGGTAAGGTTTCCTAACAAGAAAGAGCATGTCAATACACTACTAGTACTGTTACATACATGTATGTCAATTTTATAATCCCATTGCGATACAAAAAATTTTTGCCTTTGTAAACTAAATAAAGATTTTTAGTGTGTAACAAGTGTAAAAGATCCATGCTTATTAGGGTGTGAGGTTGTAACAGTCTTTATGTTGACAGGGGTGCTTATGACTACACCACACCAAGTGTTGCCTTCACTGCTAATGGGCCGTTCAAGCACATCACCCTGGAGTTCACCCCCATTCAGAAAGCCAACAACATTGATGTCACAGATGGTTCATACCTGTCTCTACCTGTAACACTGCTGCTTTTACTGGCTGGGTATCACTATGATAAGGTGAGCTCCTGGTGAAGAATAGATTATTCAACAAAAGGATTTTTGCCTTCTAGTTGGAAGATTGACATAGTTCTGAATTGTAGAATGAATAGAAAAGCTGTTGAGTCCTAACTGTTCTTCTGCATCAATTTTCAAAAGTAACTAAAAATGACCTACAACATACTCTACAATTATCTCCCACAGGTGTTACCATTTCTACAGCAGTTGTTTGAAAGGGGGCAGAGCTGGAGAGGCCTGACTACTGATAGTGACAACAGTGGAGAGGAGTCGTCACGACATAGGAAGAAACTTAAAGTACGAAAAACCAACTAGTTGATCATGGAAGGATAGTTGGGCAGAAGAGCTGAAAGACTGCAATAAAAGAATGTGGTATCAGCCATACATGCGTATAAACAAAATATTCCTTGGACAGAAGAGATTTTTATGTCATAGTTGTAATTGTAGGTTGTCTGTGGTACCTTTACAGACACTAGATGATGGCATACATAGAGTCAATTCCAAGTCACCGAGATGGTTTTGAAATAATATTTGTAATAAGTTTGAACTATTTTGAGTAAAAGAACATTTCAGTCACTAAAGTTCGAAATTGTTCAAACATTTCAAAATGAAACTTTAAACATGTTTGAACCTTTTTATATTTGTTGGAACATTTGGGAAAGTAATGATATAATTATCTCTTTATTTAGAACAATTTTCAAACATCTATGTGTTTTTGTTATTGTTCCAACATGTTCCAACATTTTGTGTCATTTTTTCCCTCCATAAAAACTTTTATTGCCCCCATAAACAAAGCTGCTAAGCTTGGTCCTTTGTTTGGCTCTTGTATTTTTAGATTTTCAGTGGTGAGTCTTTTGTGAGAAGGTGGCAGACAGACATAATTTCCTGCACTTGGCAGGGATGTGTGAATTGCCCTCTTCCCAGCCCAGTACTGACCCAGTTTCATCATATTGTTTCTATGTTCGAACATGTGATCACAAATGATGCATCTATGTTGGAACAGTTTAGAAACTAACGGAAATATTGTATTTGATGTTAGAATTCTTTCTAACATGTTTGAATACTATAGAAATATTTAGAATGTCACATAGATGTTATAAATACTTCTAAACAGTTACTTATCACAGTTAGATTGTTACAAAGATTTCCAAAATGTTAGAACAAAAGGCAAGAAACACCCTCTCGGTAATATGGAATTGACTCTACTTGTCATTTCTCATTTCACAATGTACATTGTTTGAGAAAATTTCAACTTTGGTTTCATCTGACGGGAATGGCAGCTTATGCAACATTGTGTTGTAAGACATATTTTTGTTGTTTTGTGAAAGTTGATATAAAATAGATGTTGGCTGTGGATATTGGAGGCTGCATCTACTAGTATTCCAACATATCAAAATTGTACTGGCTAGCTGTAAATGTCCAGTTGAGCACAAAGGTTGATACTGTCTCAAACATTTTGATGCTGCTCCAAACTAGTGACAGTAAGTTGTTGTTTTCACATCTTTGGGATGGAGCTGAAAGGTGTTTGGTTTATGCCCATTTGTAGTAGCAATTTTTTTTGTTTTGATTCAAATGGTCCAGGCTTTTATTCTGTCAGGGATGTTATTGCTCTTGACACGCATAATTTGAATCCCTCTTTAATAGATAAGATGACAAATACAGCATCATTTTTCTTCCTTTGAATCTTACCATCATACAGTTCTCTGTACTGTATTTCATCTGTGTATATGGCATAATTGCTTTTTCATTTGTATTGTGCTGTACATAATCATTTTTTAAAATCTCAGTTCTTATATTTATTACTTTATACAGTGAGCTTGATGAGATTTTCAAGTTATATTGTAACTAACACTGTCAAAGGCAGGCATGCTCTGTATGCTTCTGTGAATGTACTGTAATATGGCCACCTAACATCAGAAATGACTCACATCACAGATTCAATTGGCACAGAAAATATGGTGGCCTGTATTAAAGGCAATGTTACATGTGCATCTAGATAATCTGGTTTTACAAAATGAATGGATGGATGAATGCCAGGAATAGCAATGAATTGGACTGTAGCATAGAAGTAGTATCAACTGTATTTGTGCAAGCAAAATCATTTTAGTTCATTTAGTCTTGTAAGCAACTTTTAGTCTTGTAAGCAACTGTTTAAAAGTTGGAACAAATGTTTTGCAATAAAATGTTTGTCATTCTATATCTTTCAGAATGTGGTTGAATGTGGTCCTTCAGATAAGATCATCAATTTAAGTTAACCTGTGGGTTTGGACAAATTGAAATCAAGTAACCCTTTTGTGGACTTTTCCATCCTTAGAAGTGTGTTTGCTATTCCATTAAATCTTGTTGTTCAGCTTCACATTAAGAAGATGCTTGTTGTTTTCAACAGAAAAAAGGAAAATCTTTATCCTTAAAACTCAGGCTGCAGATGCCCATCATCTTGCATCTACAACTTCTGAAATTTGAATCTGTCACCAGTTCAATTGCGCAGGTAGTTCACAGAACAGACATCTGCGCCTTAATGAAATGTACATGTATTGACATCACACTTTTTTGAATGATCGTCTAGTAGTAAGTGTCTGTTAAGTAAATGATGTAATAATATGCTCTACTGCCTATATTGATAGTCACCCCACAAAAATGATTCTTTCTGGAACATTCGAGCTGATCTCGTTTTGCATAAAAGGCCCTTTCTTACGCAACCAGCTAAAGAATGTTTGCTTGTAAGGAACATTGATTTTTCAAGTTGATCGACCTACTGTCAAATTGTGCTGGTTCTTCTAAAAGCACTCTCGTTGTGAAAACACTTGATAGGCACTCAAGCGTCGGCTGATCAAACAATCAAAGATGTCTAAACTGTAGGCAAGAAGCTGAAAACTGGTGGGAACTGGTACGGTTTGGAGGAAAGTGGTTAGAACAGAGTTTTGCCCACCACCATCGCATGCCATTGATAAGAATATTAATTTCTGAGAATGATTTCCTGGGCTCTTCAGTCACTGCTCAGAGTGCTGGTGTACGAAGGTGTGTCGCACTTATGTCCGTGGTATGCAGAATCCCAAGGTGTCATGTGATAGATGAAACTACCGTTTGTATCCCATCATACTCTCTGGCAATTAAATAACAGCATCATTTCACACGGACTCGCAGGCCTCTTGAATAGCAGGACTGACTCAAAACTTAAGGAGAAACGATCCAGTTCGATCTTTCAGAAGTCCCGGACCTAAAGATTGCCTACTGGCAGCTGCACTTCGATCTGAAACCTCCAGGTTTCATAAGCGAGGGCGTGAGAAAATTGATTATCATGTAAGGCAGCGTGAGCAGTAAAAATTATGCCCCCTTTTTACATGATGGCCATCTCGCACAGTCTTGAAAAAGTGTAACCAATGATAGAGACAGTATAATGCACAATTAAATTCTTTGACGTAGATTGACGTAAATTTCAAACTCTGAAAATTCATTGCGCTGGTTAAGATTCGAATTCCTTGCCTGCTCATGAGAAAGGGGGCGACTAAGGGAAACAATATTAGAATTGAAAAAGTAAAGTGGAGGCATTGCGTTTTCCGGCGCTCATCCTCGAAAGTTGCAATTTGTTGTCTTGGAAGACCCGGCTATGAATCTTTGAAGCCTATGGCTTTGGTTGCGTTCTTATCTTTTCTGACATGCCCATTTTTTGTTTTCTCGCGATTTGCTTTTATTCTAGGTGTTCATTAAAAGGCGTTTCTCTTTCTATCTTACCGAAGAGACGCCGTCGCAACTTGTTACAGAAATTTGTACTATTCAACTACAAATTAGATGTGACGCTTAAGTCTGAACTTCAAGCACACTCACAAAAACGAAATGGAAATGATAGTCATCAAAACTTTTGATTTTGATATTCCACTAGGATCTACGAGTACGTAAAGGTTACATTAGTACTCACGTTTTGAGATTACATCAACATATTACTTCACTTACACAAGCGCACCTTTCGATTTTCATTTACGTAAATTTCTACTTCTCAGGTACAGTTAGTCAACAATCAAAGCGCTTACACACCAATAATTATCGAGTGTTTTCGGTAAGTTTTCCGATAGTTTGCCAGAAATGTTTAAACAAGGGACGGCTTAGCTGAGCGTGCCGTTTGAAGGCGTGTTCCAGCAGTTTACTCAGCTCTCGCGCCACCCTGCATCCTGGATAGATATCCGGGACTTGAGGATGAGGTCAATACCATCGGAGATGTATAAATACCCAGCACCTCGCCGCAACCATCAGTGCCAGAGCACGTTCTGCTCTGTAGACCAACATTTGACGAACCTCTGAGAATATTTTAGTTAGAGATCGTAAGTAATTCTATCGGAGGGGAGAGAGACAAGAGATATGGCACGAGAGGGTGCCTTTATCTTTTTCCTGCTTTTCGCAGGATCGTCGGTGTGGTAAGTACTAGCACTTTTCTTGAGCCGCAAATCTTGAAGATTGTGTAAAAAACACAGCAACTGATAAGGAATCTTGGCAAAGTTTCATAGTATGACAAAACTCGACACGGTTTTCTCATATTAGGAATATCGCTTATTAGTATGTGTTTAAACAGATTGCTAAGAATTCGTTGTCATTGTGTATAACGTTAGAACTGGGCGCAAATCTCGCCGTAAAAGTAATTTGTTGCAGAAATAATCTGAATGCAACAAAATGAAAGCAGCAAAGTTTGCATGAAGATTTGCATGGATTTTACGAACTCAAGTTCGGATCACTGCTAATTGACGGTAAATAGTCGTTGTAATGTATCAGGTAAACTTGATTGCTAGAAACGGTTAAGATTCTGAAGAGTCGATTTCATTTTTTTCCAGCGCCCAAAGGGGACCTTCCATGCTCGGGGGTGAGTCCAACATAATCAGATTTATAGAAATATAAATATGTATGAACGTCAAAGCTGGAAACTTCATAATACAGTCTTTTTTGAAAGTATCACATTTCCATGTGGTGTTTCACAAATCCCATACCCGAACAAGGTCGATGGAACATCTAATACTAGCATGTCATATGACTTGCTCTTCACGTATAACGTTACCACAATGTAGATCTCTCAGAACTAGTAGTATGCGACAGTTTGGCAGTGTAACGAGCAATGAACATGATCAGTGACAAGTATTTTTTTCCGTCCTTACTCTAAGGTTGCCCTGTCCTCGGGGCGCCCACCAACGGCATGATCAGTTGCCAAACGGACAGCATGGGAACTCTGGTAACACATGACAATTGCTAACATCATTTTATGCCTTTTACATTTTGCTCCATGACGATTTGCCGTCTTTATTCTGTTTGAGATTCATAAAACTGAAATTGAAGTGTCTCTACAGAATTATGTCGATTTAATGTACTACGGAAAAACAGGGCACCACGTTTAATATAAGCTGACCATGTTGGATACCAATATCCCCAGGTATGTGTGCCCACGTGTCTCGAGGGATACCAGTTCGCGGGGCCGTGTCCAGCCAGCTTCAAGTGCGTGGATGGCAAGTGGTCGCCCGCCGGGGGATTCCCTGACTGCGTCCGTGAGTAGCTCTCAAAGTTGTGAGAAGTTGTGTGTGAAGTCACAGAATGAAACATTTAGACAAACATAGATTTTCTAAAGTCACGGCCAGCATGTTATCTACATAGAGAAGGCATATGACGAGTGAACTAACCATTAGTTAACTCCTTTCTTGTCGTCTGACTGCAGCCACTGCTTCCGCGGTGACGGCCTCTGGTTCGCCTGTTAACACGGGGATCCAGACCAGGGGTGAGTACAGTCTGATTACTGAACTTGAAAAGTTGAGCAGGGACTTCAAAAGTTTATGATTTTTTTTATAAAACACCATTTTTTGTTCATGAGTTGCATCGTTGATTAGAGAATGTGATCATCGTCTTAATTGACTTCTTGATTTTACTGAATGATGCACGACGTCGTTTTGTACGTTACCCCAATGCCCTTTGCGTCATTTTGAAGGTCAGCCATCGCTTGTGTTTGGCGTTTTAAGAAATGTTTCTGTCACCGAGCCTCAGCAATGACAGACAAGGTAATTTTATTTCTCTATTCTCAGCCGTCATCCCGCCGGACCAGGAGGGGCACTGCGCCGCGTGGGGCCAGCACAACTTCCGCACGTTCGACGGCAGTGTGTACCAGTTCAAAGGGGCGTGCCGCTACGTCTTGGCCAGTGACATCTTTGCAGATACTTTCAAGTAAGCAAGTTAAGTTTTCTAGAATTGACAAGTCATTTTACTCACTGTAAAATGTATACAATTTTCGTCGAAAGTTTACAACTATTTATAAGAGTTTCAATTCAATGCGGCTCAATTCATAAACTGTTTTATACTACTAACGACATCTCGCGGTTAAAGATATCAAGCCTGACATAATTTTTAAGTAAAAAAAATTCCTTAAGAAATGTCTGCCTCTACTTTTTCGCGTTTCATTTCATGTCGAATCTTCAATGGCCACAAATGGCCACAGACGGAGAACATCGATATAAATTGAATAAGAGCGGTTTCCTAAAAAAAAAAAGGTTTGAAAAAACAAAACAAGGAAAGAGATCTAAAAAGAAAGAAAGAAAAGCTTGACTGCAATGATTTAACGAAAGATGATAAAATTTTCAGCATCCACGTCTGCAACGACCGTCACTGCCAGCCAGGCGAGCCTTGCTCCCGCTCCATCAACATCTACATGGGTGACGTGGAGATGGAACTGCGCCAGTCGGAGGACGGACCGATGGTCTACTGTGATGGCAACCTTCTGACCATCCCGACCACCGCCTTTGGAGCCTTGATTGAGAAGACCTCTCACTTCATCATCGTGAGGAGCGGTCTGGGCTTCAAGCTGTGGTGGGACGGACAAGAGGCAGTCTTCCTCACGGTAGGTCACTTGTCTCTGTGCACATGCGTACACCATTTAATATCATTTCCTTTAAATTCGGTTGGATGATCTCGTTGATAATCGACTAATTTCATGTAAGAAAAGAGAATAGCTGTAAACGGTGATTTCTTTTTCCAGGTGTCCGAGTCGTTGCTTGGAAAGACGGGTGGTCTTTGCGGCAAGTTCAACCGGGACCCTACCGACGACTTCACCACTCTGCACGGGAGGCTGGTTTCTGACGCCGCAACGTTTGCAAACAGTTGGAAAATGGAGAGTCTATCAGGTATGTGAAAGCTTATGTATTTCCGTATGATTCCAGCTTTAGTTTAATCAGGCTTATTAATTAGATCTATTTGGCCAAATAAACTTTCTCACCGACGCCTTGCCTGACAGTTTGCGGGGATGAAAAGTATGATGTAAAGCCAAGGAGGTTTTAATAAGATACATATATCAAAACCTCCTTGGTAAAACACATGTCAAGAAACATTTAGTCACGAGCACATTTTGCCTACTTGCAGATGTACACTTTTATCAGTCCGGTCAAACAGTCCGGTCGGGTCTTGCGTTTGGAAATGGGACATAACCAGTTAGTTTTCGTCTCAGAAGGTTTTCAGACTAGTTCGTCTTCCATTCCCGTTTGCGCGTGTATATTTTGATACCAGAACATCAATACCATTCAACATGACTTACTAGTAGTCATGTTCACATGAATTATGCACAGCATGTGGTGTCAATTAAAAGTTCGCGCCACTGAGTCAGGCGCCATGCGGTGTGGCAGAGGTTTAATGCGCAAGCGCAATCTGAAGAAGAACAACAGCGCGACGGTTTGTCATCTCGGACGTATGCGCAGGCTTGACCCTGGATATTTCGGCGGCGATTTGGAATTTTGATGTACTTAGAACGCCAAGTTTACTTCCTTACTTCCAAGTTAGTCTGCACCAGGCTCTGTGTAGCGAGGATTCTGTTCTGTGAACTATCGGCATGGGCATCCCACCAAGAAGGTTCCTCTTTTCAACCTCCTTGATACCACCGAGGAGTTTTCTGATGCGCCCAGATCCGACAGAGCTGGTAAACAGTTGTCGTTTGTGATGATATCTAGTTTGTTGGTAGGTCTTGAGAAGGCGGAGGTCAAGGTCGATTTCAGGACCCCTGGCAGCTTTCCTTGGCACTGCAGCGGGTCGTTTATTCGGCGATTTGTTCACTTCCTTAAAACGCACCAGTCTGCAACTGTTGTTCGCGGGAGCAGTTGCACTACAGCTAGTAGCAGGTATAAAGATCAGATAAAGCAAGGAGGTTGAAAGAGGATGAAGTTGTGTAGGTTTGGACTCCCTAGGAGTTTGCTCTGTAACTGCATGTGTAAAATATTTCAAAGAGCATAAGTGAACAAAGGAATCATGGCTTTCAATAATACTCGGCATGCAAGTAATAGACAGAAATATTTAGACAGTCATTTGCATACTATGCCAATTAAGTTTAACTTGAATGATTAATGCAAAATTCTATAATTCCAGTATTTTCCATAAGGGAATGTTGATTTGATTATGTGGATAACATTCTCTAGGAGCCCCACAACTGATGCGAGCATGTGGAAAAAAAAAAGAGTTTGACCAAAAAAAGTTGTCAGGAAGGTTGAACAAATGACTAAACACACAGAGTGTGGTATACCGAACAATTATAGATTCTTTTTTTTTTCTTTTAGATATTTGTTCTGTCACATCTTATTTTTTGACTTTGGAATTGACGTTGGAATTTTATGACATTACTATCCGTATTCCCACAGTCTGCCTAAACACTACAAACGACCTCAAACGGCACTAATATGTAGTGTACGTGAGGCAACAACCTTGTATGGTCTTAATTTTTTGGTGGCAGATACTGAAATAGCTTGTGATATAAGGAAGAAGTTATGTATTTTTTGGCCCACAGACTAGCAGCTTGCTCTGGAACTGCAGGGACATTTTTGTCAAAACCTCCCAAGGAGCATAATGGAACATAGGAATGCTGGATTTCCATGATATTTAGCATGCACATATCTTTGGCAGAGATGTACGTAATGAAGTGCAAATTATGCAAATTTGCATACTTAATGAGGAAAATCTACATTTACAGTGTTTTCCATCATAGGACTCAAGTACATGAAACATGTAGTTTGTGGCAGGTGGAAGATTAGCAGATTCCAATTATGCAAATAAGTCCCTAATTTGCATAATTAATGTGAAAGTGTCCAAATCCCTGCTTGGAGAGTAGTAAATGATTTGATTGTTAATATTGTGACCTGTGTAAGTTAGCTAAATGTGTACATAGCCAAGCATAATTTATGCGGATGTAAAAGTCATTTACTAGTACCTAATCAAAATATTTCATTGAGGAATGAGGTCTCCGAACTCTTGTTGAAACATGTTTTTTATTTTTGGAAACGTCCGAAAATTGATGCGCATGTAGCCTGGATACCATACCCCAACCTCAAAAATATCTTTTGTGTTAGATACTTGAGATCGGGCTGGGCTTTGGTAACCAGGCTAATGCGCATGCGAATGTCATCAACAAATCAAATCAGCATGGCCTAAAGGACTTACTTGTAATAACGTGTGACATAGATGGCTTATGGATGCAAGTCGGAGTTTGAATCTGCAACACGCATGACCACATGATCATGATGATGATCTCAAAGTGTTTCACTATGACTATAACATCCTTGTTATGTCCTTGATGTTAGCCAAACCCTCTGTCCATAACAATTATGTCTCCTTTTTTTGGAGTAAATGGTTTTTTGTCAGATTATAAGGTAATATTGATTATTGTGTCGCAACATGAAATGATTATGATAATTACCAAAAAACTCATATTTGTCATATTTTACCTACAGCTCCATGCCCAAATGCCCCGACCAACACCTACTGCACATTTGACACGACAGAGACATACCAGGTGGCAGTCAATGCCATCAACCTCTGTAGCTGTCTGCTGGAGACACCATGCAAGGCTGTAAGGGCTTTTCCAAACTTTTCCTTTTTCTTTCAAGATGAAAGATGATATAAACAACAGATAGGAGGATACTAAAGGTAATGCTATCAAGTCACAAGGCATTTTATCAATCAAGCAAGAAAAACAAGGCATGTTTTATTGTGCTGTTCCTTGTTAGATGGATGGAACTTCAGCCTGCTAAAGTAGCCTTTTGGCACTAGATTTGTATAGGCAGAAGAGAGAAGGTTGACATGAAATTGTGCTTGATATTTCCCTATATTAACTATTTCTGCTATATCCATCCATTTTCAGGTTGTGGACCCCACGCCTTACTTCGAGGCATGTAAGGAGGACGTGTGTTTCTGCTCCACCCAGCGTCAGGGCTGTGAGTGCAGCTCTCTGGAGGCATACTTCAGGGAGTGTTCACGGTTCAATGTCCACCACAGCTGGAGATCACCAGGCCGTTGTCGTAAGATAGCACTTTTTTTCAATAATGTGGAAAGTTGAAAAAGTATGAAACATTTTTATCACAGATATTGTACATCTGATTTAAAGGCGCCCAGAGCAGTTTTTAGTGCATTAAAATTGGGGATATTCTGGATGAGACAATCGGTACGGTATTGACATTTACTTCACCATTCTAGCACATTTGTGTCATTATTTCGTACTTTCAGCGTTGAAAAGGACGCACAAACATGCCGCAAACGGACCCCTTTGATTTATTATATCCTACAATAAATCAGCACAGGATCGAGCCACTAACGGTTTCCCGTCGGTACTTTTCGGAGATTTTCGAACGCATGAGGTCATCGAGCGAATTGAATCTGATTCACCCGTTCGCAAATCGAAACTTTATTCGAACAAGTGACGACATCTCCGGAAGCGTTCGGGATTCATTTGTCATGTTCGCGTGCGTTCCGAAAATTTGAAATAATGGCACGTGCAGCGCTCAGATTTTCAATAAGTTCTCACCACCCAACGACGTCTCATCTTTGCTCAATAAACATCGATATGCAATGAGATAGTGTTATTTAACCTTACTGTGTGTAAAAATGTCTTGAAAATTAAATTTCAAAAGACTCAAAAACTGCTCTGGGCGCCTTTAAAGAGTCTAATGTATATACATGTAGTAGTAACGTTGCATGTATCTCACATGTTTTGCCTGATATTTCAGCCATGTCGTGCTCCAACGGAATGGTGTATGACTCCTGTGGCTCATCCTGCCCTGCCACCTGCTCAAACACTGATTACAACTGTGTGGACGACCACTGTGTGGATGGCTGCCACTGCCCCAGGGGCACCTACCTGCACAACGGCCAGTGTGTGACGCGGGACCAGTGTCCCTGTACCTACCAGGGCAAGGACTATGGTGCTGGTGACAGGATCACGAGGGACTGCAATGAGTGGTAAGTTCTGGCAATGCTGTACACTGTAGCATTGACCTACATCCATCCGTGCTGTATGCTCTATGCTCATTAAGTATTCTTGATATCATTTATTCTTTACAGGTTACTAGGCTACTGCCATTTCATCCTGACTTTTGACATATCAGTCTTAATGATTTTTTTGTGAATCTCCTCCACAGTGTGTGCTTCATGGGCAAGTGGACCTGCACTGATCATCAGTGTGAATGTAAGTTGTTATTTTTTTCATGTGACTTCAAATACTAGTACAGCATTGGTAGGAAAAGATTTAAGAACTCTTTTCCAGGCATTATTATGTCTCAATATCACTATCAATACATTTTGTATCATGTAGATTTACCCTTCTCATGCTAAGAAGAAAGCTGTCTATTATATTACATGATTGTATGAATGGGTAACATATGTAGAATAGATAAAATAAACATGTACAACAGTCATAGTCTATTTCCTTATCATCTGTACTTGAAGCTGATATATTTTCTATTCTCAGAAGAAAATGAACAGAAACCCCTTTTAGTTTGATTGCTCCATGATCATGAACTTCCAAAATTGCCTTTGATCCAAACAGCTACCTGTTCTGTGACTGGAGAGAACCACTTCCAGTCATTTGATGGAGTGCGATTTGACCTGTTGGGAACGTATCAAGCATCCTTCATTCTGGCCACAAACATCCGCAGGGATGACGACCCCTTCCGTGTCACATACAACATACACGACTGTCACAAGGAGCATTGCAAGAGGTGGGAAAACATTTTTTGTTTGTTTTGAAGGGCAGTTCTAGAAATTTAGTATTTCACATTGAGAGATGATAAAAAGTTCATCATGCCACACCTACAGGGGAAAAGACAAACTAAAAAATGGAAAACCTCTTAAGACCATGAAGTTTCATTTCCATGCTTTTTAGTGACTTATCTCCATATACAGTGCAAAGAGAGATATTGAGTAGGCATGTAAGGAAGGGAGCTAGGGAGATTGGCAACTGATGTCAAAATAGATTCTGTGCACAAATTTATATTCAGTTTGTTCACCATTTTTACATCAAATTGCTTGTCTTTTCAGACATGTCATAGAGTGTTGTTTTTGATACATTTGATACGTGTAGGTCCCTGACAGTTGAACTTGGGGGCAAGACACTGAAGATGCTCCCAGACCATGAGCTGATGATCGATGGGGAGGAAATCATCACCCTTCCTTATCGCTCTCATGAGTTCTTTGTTGACACCGTTTCAACCATCTACCAAAGGGTTGGTACTCTGACATATTTCTATCCTAGGAAATGGACTGCATTAAAACCAGCCAAAGTACTAAGAAATTGTGATTCATGTCAGTAAGATGGGTTTTAGTGTCTCAATTGTCTAGTCAGAATGCTCACTGTCCTTGATGTTGCTTTGAGTTTTATTCCTGATACTGATGCTTTCAGTTTCACAGAAGCTATGTGCAGACTGTAAACATGAACATGTACAGTTACAGTATGACATCACATTGCTTTTCAGAGTGCTTTTACAACAATTGTTGCAAGCTCCAGAAATCATATTGTTGACAATCTTCTAAAAGTTTTTATGTATTGATGACAGGTTACGACATCAAATGGACTGAACCTTTTCTGGGACGGTAATCACCGCCTGTATGTGTTGGCCAGTCCTGAGCTGATGGGCCGCACCTATGGTATGTGTGGTAACTACAACAACAAACAGAAGGACGACTTCCTCACCAGGGATGGCGATGTGGAGATCACAGCAACCGTATGTACTGTTATTTTGGCCTGAAACATGTAGCTCATCATAAAATGCATATTGCTGGCAATTGTCTTACAAGTTACTGACGAATGGTAAATAGATAGAGAAATATAGAATATGGTAAAAATTGTAAGTAATGTGCCTTCAAATGTGTCATAAGAATATCCAATTTGAAGATTTGTTTTAAGAAAATAAAAGTATCACTAAGTTCCATGTGATCTCAAGACATTGTCAAATGCTGAGAACATGCCATCTCTTGCAGAATTTTGCAGCTAAGTGGATAGTCAGTGGCTCAGGACCAAAGTCTGATGAAGGCACCCACCATCCATGTGAGATCTACTCCCAGAGGAGGAGCACTGCTCTGAAGTCCTGTAAGGTCATCAGAGAGGATCCATTCACACGTATGTAGTGTCGCATTCCTGTAACATGGATTATACAAGGTCATGCTAGACACTTGCAATGATATCAATATTTGGGCACTCAGGTTTGATGTGGCTTATTTTACCTAGTATTATTAGTGTATCAATGATTCTTGTTTTCCATCCACAGAATGCCATGACTTGGTGAACTTCAAGGCGTACTACGACAACTGTTTGTATGACTGCTGTGCATCAGATGCCACAGATGGACTGACCAACCTGTGTGATGCAATCGCAGACTACGCTTTTGCATGTGCCAAAGCAGGTGTCAATGTGGACTGGAGGAACTCAGTGCCTGGGTGTGGTAAGGAATGCTTGTAACATATATTTGAATACATCAGTGACACCAACTGCTTTCTTGCCATGTTATCACCATGAGCATCTCACATGACATTTTTGTCTAATCTTTCTTGAATGATATGATTCCAGAAATGACCTGCCATGGTGACAAGGTGTACTCCCACCAGGCACCCAGCTGCCAGGTCTCCTGTGGGTCTCTGAATTCCGCCTGCACTCAGCAGACTGTGGAGGGCTGTGTCTGTCCCCAGGGCACGGTTCTGGACTACGATGGCCACTGTGTCATTCCTGAACAGTGTTCCTGTATACATGAGGGCAAGGATTACGAGGCAGGAGAAACCATCCGTCAGGACTGCAACATCTGGTGAGTCCAAAACTTCCAATGTTTTAAGTGGCGTCCAATAAAAGTCCAAAAAGCAGAAAAAGTTAGTTTTCACCATTATGAGTAGACTTGAAATAATTGATGCCCACAAAAGGGGTGAACTGCCATTGATCATTATCAGTCATGACTTACTGTACTTGACCTGTCAGTTTCAAAACTGTTGCTTTAGTCAATCATTAAAATCGCAAAACCTGTTGTGTTTACACCAGGTTTTTCCTAATGCTGCACTAGCAAACACTATGCCTTTTTGTGCTGGTTTGATGAATGTAGAATCCATGATTTGATAATGGTAATCTTAAGTAACTGTTTCTTGTTGATCCATCAGTGAGTGCCATAAGGGTTCTTGGGTGTGCACAGAGAATGAATGTCCACAGGAGGAGGAGTGTGCAACCAATATGGAGTGGTCCCACTGTAAAACGGAGTGCCCAAGGACCTGTGAGAACATGCACCTTAGGCAGACATGTATCACCAGGTGAGTGCCCACTGTTCTGGTTTATCAACTTCTTAATTTCCTACCATCAATTGCTACCAAAAAGTTTTAGGACATCATGGCTACAGCATACACATGTATATGCTTAATGTTTGCCGTACTGCAGGAAATGTGTGGCTGGCTGTCAGTGCAACAATGAAACAGTGTGGAATGGCAAGTCGTGCATCACCCCTGAGTCCTGCCCATGCCAGCATGGTGGCAGGAGCTACCAGGAGGGACAGACGATGAAGATCGACTGCAACACATGGTGAGTAAGCTTAGAAAAGAACTAAAAAGTGTAGATTAGATGTAACAGGGGAAAATTGAATGCCTTAAGGTCTCATTGATGTATTACTCCGAGTGGGTACCCTAAAAGAGATCCGAGCCAAAAACTAAACGGCTGCATGGACGCATGTTTTTAGCGGTGAGAAATTCCCTTTTAGTCAGCGGAAGTGATCTCAAAAGTTAGATTGGTGAAAGCTTGTTTGTAACTGAAGAAATTAGCAGGTAAAGTTTTGTAGCTGCGCGCTAGGTCGGAGGTACACAGTCCTGGGTTCTGAGTGGTGCAGTTGTACACTAACTGCGAAAAAATGCCTTTTGTGGGGATTGACTAGTCGTAGTTTGTAATTGCTATAAAAAATGAACCTATGTATAGTTGACGTTGACAATTTTTTCCCACGATATAACGTTAGGGTAAATGTGCTCAACATAGAATGAAAAATCTGCTAAAATTTCACATAGTTTCATTATGATCGCGCCCATGTAAATCGCGAATTATACCATAGAAGTCTATGAGAAGAAGAAACTCATCAATGAGACCTAAAACAAATAATATGGATCAACACTAACAAGTATATTCTTGTCCTCACACATAGCCGTTGCCAGGGACGCAAGTGGACTTGTGAGACAAATGAGTGCCCAGGTCAGTCTGCTCAGGTTGTCATGCTATACTGAATGTCAGTCTGTCTTTCTGGCCTTTGTTAAGTTTGTCATTTTAATGTTATATTATTGTTTTAACGTTATATTTACTATTGCCATTCTACCTTCTTCACAATGTAAAGTCTTCAGTCCCGTGGGACAGTAATATTATTTCCTAGTTGTAAAAGATCTGGAACTCCTCAAAGTGGAAGATGTCAACATACCACTTATATTATCTTGCCAGGGGTGTGTTCATCCTATGGTGACCCTCACTACAAGACCTTTGATGGAAAGGAGTATGACTACCAGGGTGAGTGTGAGTATGTGCTGGTGCGCAGTAAGGACAGCAACAGCCACCAGTTCTCCATCACAACAGAGAACATCCCCTGTGGTACAAGCGGTGTCACCTGCACAAAGTCTGTCACTGTCTCCGTCGGTACTGGCAAAAAGGTACTGGCTGTAGCAGAACACTGCTTGTTTCTTCATTTCTTAGGTTGTTCAAGGCAGGAGAATATCATAAAGAACGTGTGCTTAAAACAACACGTACAAAGAGTTTGTGTAATCCCATAGAGAATAGGCCATAGCACATTACTACATGTATATGTCTGTCAACATATACAAAATCAACATCTGTGGGGGAATGAGACCTTATTCAACTTCCTTACTTTGAGCAATACTCCACTTTCGTTCTGCAATTATTCCATGATTGTAAATCTCTCCATTTGTTTGGGAAGTAAAATTGTTCAGTGCGACTCCTTGTAAGCAACAAGAGGTCAAATAACAACATGTTTCTTTGCCATAGATACTAAAGCTATGGACACATACATTTATTGTACATTGTGGTTGGAAATAGAATACTTTATGTTTTCCTAAATCCCTTTTTAGACCAGGAGAATCACCCTTGTCCGAGGCAAGCCAATAGTTGCAGACCGAGGCTCTGGCTTCTACGTACGAACAGCTGGCATGTTCCTCTTCCTGGCCACGGAGTTTGGTTTGAGTGTACAGTGGGACAAGGGTACCAGGGTGTACGTGAAGCTGGATCCCATGCACAAGAACCAGGTTTGTCATTCAATGGGACCTTTTGCTTCTTTCAATCATTTGTGTATTTTTGTTGTTTACAAAGGAATCCCATGTCTTCTTGAAATTGTGTTTATCTTTATAGGTGAGGGCCTGGCTCTGAATTCATGTTCACAAACCATGGGATGATCTCCACATCAAGTTGTATTTATATGATTTATTGTAACAAAGTTTGGTTGACATAACTTCAGTATACTTCACACATAGTCAATGCCTTTGTCCTGCAGGTTGAAGGTCTCTGTGGCAACTACAATGAGGACCAGAATGATGACTTCACCATGCCAAATGGAATTGCAACACAAGATGACAATGACTTTGGCGACTCTTGGCGCCGACATGACTACTGTCCTAAGGTACGAGATTTTACACAAACTGTTCCCTTTTATGTAGTGTTAGTCATGCTGTCAGTCTTGTTGTCAGTCATGCAAAAAGTCTTGCCAAAAGAATTCTAATTTGTTATGTCTTTTCTGGTACTATATTGAATTCATTGCAGTGTCATTCTGATATTTGGAAAAGGTTATGAATGACACATAAAACTATCTTCTACATATTTACAATGATGTCCCGTAACAGTTGTGATTTCTATTGCAGGCTAAGGAAATCAAGGACACGTGCTCCCTCCATCCTCACAGGAAGGCATGGGCACAGCGCCAGTGTGCCATCATCAAGTCTGACTTGTTCAAGGCTTGCCATGCTTTGGTAAGCTTCCTTGCTTAGATGTCTCTAGATGATTTGTTTCTTGTCATTTTTATACTGTGTTAATTCTAACAATGCTATCAAAGCCATACTTTTTGTTGATTGATATAATCTACTTCAGCTAGCTTCAAATGACCATTGTTATTTTTATTGTATAGGTTCCAACAACATTTCATCTAATAGGTTCTCTATTTGCTGCATTTACTATTGGCATTTGAATAGAACTGTGCAGTGCCAATATAATTTTATTCATAAATCAAGAATGTGCAGAAATTCAATGGACCATTCATATAGCCAACTTCCGTAATGCTTTGTCGATTTCATAATGTTACGGTAACCTTAATTTCCTTCCGTTTCCTTCCATCTTTTTAGAGAATTGCAGAGTTTTTTTGTCAATATTGGTTAAGGCTAACATGTATTACCTCCACCCAAGATTCCATATCAAGGCTACCTGGACAGGTGTGTGTTTGATGCATGTGGCTGTGACAGTGGTGGTGACTGTGAGTGCCTGTGTACTGCTGTAGCTGCCTATGCTCAAGCCTGCAACTTCCATGGTGCCTATGTCAGCTGGAGAACCCAAGAGCTGTGCCGTAAGTTTATTTGGAATCTGTCAGACACAAGACATACATGGGCATATTTTTCATCTACTCACATGTCTTAATTTTTTTCTTGCAGATGTTGTATCTCTAGAAATGTTATTTGATTCAAGTTAAAGACAAGTACACCCGGAGCACAGCATTTTGTATCTTACAGTTGTGCTTTGAATCTTCAGTCAACTAGGACTTATATCAAACCTGCAAATTGAGTGTAAGTTTAGTCTTAAATCAAGTTTACAAGTAGTCTTACACTTTGTGCATGTAAGTTAGAGCAAAAATCTACAAGTTGTTGATCAGCTTTTCAATGATTCCCACTCACAGCTCTGCAATGCGAGGGCTGCATGAGGTATGCCCCATGTGTAAGTGCCTGTCCAAAGACCTGCACCAACTACAAGCATTGGGATATGGTGGAAGAGAAGTGTGAGGAAACCTGTGTGGAGGGATGTGACTGCCCAGAAGGTGAAGCTGCTCTGTCTTTTTATGCCAATCACATCTATGTAGTATCTTTCTTGATAGCTAATGATAACCATAGTTGAAAATACTTACATTCTCAAGAATGCATCTGGTAGCTTTTTTCATTACAGTTTGTAATTTGCATGTCTATAGTTCTTGATAGATATTTCTGGTCTAAGTGTTTATCCATTCATCATGAGACAATAATTCAGGCACAAAAAGTCAATTTTTCATGCAGCTGCAGCCAACAGTTGTTTTACTTAATTTGCTATCAATTCGCAAAGACTTGCTTTCATTTTTAAGGTGAATGACATTGTTTAAAATAGAATGTTGAAGACATATCTTGCTGGATCTAAGACCTTTTCTCTAACTTGGTCGCTAAACTGTTACTGTTGGCTTTTTAATCTTCTGATAGGGGAAATCCTGAGTGATGATGGGAAGCAATGTGTTCATCCCAAAGACTGTGTGTGCATGCATGTGGAGGGTAAGGCTTACTACGAGGGTGACAAGATTGAGTCCATGTCTGATGACTGTCGTAGCTGGTGAGTCAGTTATTCTATGCTGTATATCTGCTTGTCATTTCAGCCGTCTATTAATTAGTGATATTTTTTTAACCTTTGATTGTTTCAAATCTGTTATGTTTCCATGCTAAACATAAGGACACCACAGTGACTGCATGAGTATCATAGATGTGAATTCTATTTTCTGTCTTCAGTTACTGCACAAATCGTGAGATTCAATGCATAGGTCTTCCATGTGTGGGTGAGTACTACAATATACTGAAAATTTTCATTCTTCATTTATAATGCATATGTGACATGTTTTTGCACATCATACTTAACACGCGCACAAATTAACATGCACATATATGAATATTTATTGAAGTTTGAGTTTGGCTTTTCATGAAGTCTTGTTCAAATATGTACCTAGAACATTGTGTGTGTACATCTTATCCAATTTATGTAGATTCTGTCAAATATTTTATGACTCTCTGTACGTGTACAGGTTTACCAATGTGTATCATTATGTTTCTGATAGGGACAACAACAACACCTTGGATGCCAACAATGGCAGAGACCACAACAACCACTACAACTCCTGAGCCAACAACACTTGCTACAAGTAAGTACTCAATTTTCTTGCCGTGTCTCCCTTAGCTCCCTTCATTGTTTGTATTTAATCTGGTATATTATGATTACAGCGGTTGAATGTGTCATTATTGATTTGTGTTACCTTTATCTGTCCATTTTTGTCATAAATACAATACAAAATGCTGTTAACTGTTTTGAAGATTCTTGATGCTTTCAATCTAAGTGCTTAAAGGTTAATCATCATAATTTTTGTCTTGATCTATCCTTGTAGCAACCTGTCCAGAAGACCAGCTGTATCCCTGCTCCTTCACGTGTGAGCAGACGTGCCATTGCTTCCGTGCTGTGGTGACGGAGTGCGAGTATGGCTGGGATAAGACTTGCGTGGCGACCTGTGGTGTCTACAAGGGCTGCCCCACTGGACAGCTGCTCAGGGACATCGATACATGTGTCAAGATTGAAGAGTGTCCCTGTAGGCTGGAGAATGGTACACTTGTACCGGTAGGTCATGCTCATTCAATATAGCTTGGGCCATTTATTATGTTCTCAATGAATACAATGATGACTAGCAGCAGCTGTTCACAATAGGATTATACTAATGTTAGCTGCCTGAATGAAGCTATGATACACAGCAACTAGCTGATAACAGTTTATTGGTATAACTTTTTCCGCTCCTTTCATCAGCATGCCTGCATACATCAATTATCAAATAATGAATATCAGTTGCATTCAAGTTTTTTCAACGATACTGAATATCATGTTCTTATTCCAGCCTGGCACCTCATGGAAAGAGGACAAGTGTACATCATGTGTCTGCTGGAACAATCAGATGAAGTGTGTATCTACCTGTCAGACAACCACACCCGAGCAGAGGATGAGCACAACAACAGTCATAACCACCACGGCACCAGAGACAACTGTGCCCGTGACTACTGGTAATCATCTTCTATCAACTACTGTTAACATGGCAAACATCACAATGTGCAGGACATAATATATCCAGTATTTGATTATACCACACAAGTTACCTTGCATGGGTGGGCAACATCCAGCTGGTCTTTACACCTAGTTAAAAAGAAATCAAGAAACACTTCATGTTAGATATTACTTCAATCCATGATTTGGTTACAGTAAATGTGTTTAAGGCTGATACTATATGAGGCTGAAACACTTTTCATGATTAACATGTTACCTTAACTCATGTTCCCTTGCAGAATGTCCACCTGGCCAGGTGTTACAACCATGCTCCTTCACATGCAAGGAGACCTGCAACTCCTACAGAAAGAAGATCACAGAGTGTACTTATGGCTATGATGAGACATGCTGCCCAAGGTGTGGGGAGCCCCCCAAGTGCCCTCCTGACTATGTTCTGTTGGATGCCAACACCTGCTGCAAGGTCTCTGAGTGCCCCTGTATGCTTGAGGATGGCACAATTAAGCCGGTATGTAATAGATAATGGATTATATTCCTTTGGTTTGTTGTAATATTGCTGAAATGCAGTACCTTGAAAAATGTGATGATAATGGAAAAAAAAAACATTGTTGCAAAGTTTGCAATGAAAACAATAAGACCAAGCAGACATATTTAAGACTCTTAGGCAATATAGGCCATGTTTGAAATGCAAGTTGTAGAGATTTACCATATCCATTCTGGAAACAAAGGATAAATGTTGATGTACGAAAAGCATGTATGAAAGTTGAACTGCACAATGGTGTTGCACTGACTATCCTCCTGCTCATCATAGGCTGGCAGTGTATGGTGGAAAGACAAGTGTAATGTCTGCAGGTGTGAAGAAAACCAGGAAAAGTGTGACAATGTCTGCGGAACAACTACTCCAGAAACTGAAACTACAACTCTACCTGAGACATACACAACCACATCAGAGACATACACAACCACATCAGAGACATACACAACCACATCAGAGACATACACAACCAGGCCAGAGAAGACCTACCCTGAGACCACTGGGACAGAGACTTATACAACAACGTATAAAACACCAAGGAAGGTGACAACTCCCTCTTCAACAACAACTTCAGAGACATACACCACCAGGCCAGAGCAGACCTACCCTGAGACCACCAGGCCAGAAAGGACGTATCCTGAGACAACAAGGCCAGAGAGGACCTACCCTGAGACTACCAGGCCTGAGAGGACCTACCCTGAGACCACAAGGCCAGAGAGGACCTACCCTGAGACTACCAGGCCAGAGAAGACCTATCCTGAGACCACCAGGCCAGAGAAGACCTATCCTGAGACCACCAGGCCAGAGAGGACCTACCCTGAGACCACCAGGCCAGAGAGGACCTACCCTGAGACCACCAGGCCAGAGAGGACCTACCCTGAGACAACAAGGCCAGAAAGGACCTACCCTGAGACTACAAGGCCAGAGAAGACCTATCCTGAGACCACCAGGCCAGAGAAGACCTATCCAGAGACTACCAGGCCAGAGAAGACCTATCCTGAGACCACAAGGCCAGAGAAGACCTATCCTGAGACCACCAGGCCAGAGACTTACCCTGAGACTACCAGGCCTGAGACAACAACATACAAAACACCAAGGAAGGTGACAACTCCCTCATCCACAACTCCAGAGACATACACCACCAAGCCCGAGGAGACTACCACCACTAAGCCTGAGGAGACTACCACCACAGCACCTGAATATCCAACAACAAGCCCAATTGTCACAAGTAAGCATAATCATTATTGTTAATGTAGTTTTTGGTCTCTTTTTTGGGCCGTGATCACCAATCAACAGCATATTTTGAACAACAGTCTTGAACTGAAAAGCAAAGGAGGTATTACTATCATGTCAATATTAGTGAGTTCCATAGAGATTATATATCTCGGGTACAGGTTTTTCGTCAATAAATAGAACATTATCTGTACCAGCCAGACTTCCCTTCCCTAAATGGTGCTGAATGCTATCCACATGACCCTGCTATCTACATGCCCTGTCCCTGGTGCTGAATACTGTTCACATGGCCTTTTACTTGGTTTTGAATACCATCCACATGGCCCTGTCCATGGTGCTGAATACTATCCACGTGGCCCTGTCCATGGTGCTGAATATTATCCACGTGGCCCTGTTTCTAGTGCTGTATACTATCCACATGGCCCTATCTCTAGTGTTGAATACTGTCTACATGAGCCTGTCCATGGTGCTGAAAACTGTGCACATGTCCCTGGCACTGAATGCCATCTATATGGCTCTGTTCCTGGTGCTGAATATCATCCACATGGTCCTGTCTATGGTGCTGAATTATCCACATGACTCTGCCCCATGTGATAAATACCGTCCACATGGCCCTGTTTCTAGTGCTGTATGCTGTCCACATGTCAATATTAGTGAGTTCCTGGTGCTGAATACTGTCCACATGGCCCTGTTAATGGTACTGAATACTGTCCACATGGCCCTGTCCTTGTTGCTAAATAATATTTGCATTGCCCTGTCCCTGAATACCATCCATTTGATGAAAGAACAGTGTAGTATCATTTTTACCTCCTATGGCAATTGTTTTTGTATTAGATACTTCAGGTTTTTAACGTATTCATGAAATGTTGACACAGCTCAATGTAAGAAGAGGGTTTATGGCTGTGCCTTCAAGTGTGAGGAGACCTGCCACTGCTACCGCTACAAAATCACCCAGTGTTCAAGTGGTGATGCCAGTGCATGTGTCCCAACATGTGGAGAGTGCCCTCCATGTCCCAAGGGATACGTCCGCAAAGACCAATACCACTGCATCAAGCCAACTGAGTGTGACTGCATCGCCCATAATGGTGTTATTGTTCCGGTAGGTAACATGACTGCAATCTTTGCTGTTGACCACAGAACTCTTTGTCCTGGAGAAAGGAGAAATAGATATTTGAAAGAGGCTAGTTTATAGTTGATAACAGCAGTATAATGATTCCAAAACAAGATAGTGAAGGTCTTTAACAACTATTTCAGAACATTTTTTTCACCAGGTCCTCTTCTCTATGCACAGACATTTTAGAGGCAGTTTGTAGTGACTATCTCAAATACCTTTCATCTACAGTATTTATCCTGACAACTCAAATGTACAGATCTTGATGTTGTTGTAGATAATTTATGACTTTCAATGCATTAGTCTCTCTTGATAACTCTAGGAAAAGTGACTCAAGCAAATAATCATACCTTGTTTGTACATTCTAGTCTGGTACCACTCAGAAGATCGATCAGTGTACAGTCTGCAACTGCTATGACAACAAAATGACCTGTGTCAACCTATGTACAACGTCATCTGTGCCAACGACAACTCCATCAATTACAACTACTGGGTACAAAACTCCAAGGAAGCTTACTACGGAGAAAACTACACCAGTTACTACGACAGGTAAGTCGACAATTCCAGTGAGCCTCAATTTTTGTAGTACAGGAAAGGAACTGTTAGATTCTTGTAACAGTCAATCTTGTATTCTACTCCTTTCAATTTGACATATTTTGTATCCCAGCTAAGATCATTATACTATATATATTTATAGATAAATGGTCCAGTTAGTTATTTGTTCACAAAAGGCCTGTTTGTTTTTTTGTTAGTGCCTACTACTCGATGCTACACTGAGGAGGAAGCCTGCTCCTGGACAGCATGGATGGATGCCTGCTACCCAACTCCCGCAACAAGGGGTGACGATGAATCCTTCACAAACCTTCGTCGCCATGGCTTTAACGTTGGTGGGGCAAACCAGAAGGTCAACAGGATCCAATGCCGCACTGTTGGAACACACATTGACTACTCCAGGACAGGCCAGAATGTCGTGGCTAACTGTGAGGTTGGCTGTGTCTGTACTCATGCCACTGGTCCCAGCAAGTTCCAGATGATGATGAGAGGAATCAGCCCTTACTGTTACAACTATGAAGTGCGTCTGCTGTGCTGTGCCAATGTTCCTATTTGTTCTGAACGTAAGATCATCAATCATCTTATTTACTTGCAGTTATCTCTTAATCTAGAACTTATGTGACAGTCTTTAAGTTGATAATGGTAAAAAAGCTTTAATATCAATTTTTCTCCTCTCGTAGCTGTTCTATTTACAACTGTTTAAACATTCAAGTGAAGCACGTACATGTATGTTAATCTATTCTAAATTGTGCATCAACACTGTTGATGCGTGCAACTTAGGGAAATCAAGTACATAGAATGATGCACACATGTACCTCCTTCAGGAACAACGCCAGGCACACCTGTCTTTACGACCAGGCCAGAAGAAGATACCACCACAAGGACACCCAGGAAAGTTACAACACCTGGAATGGAAACAACACCTGAGGTTTACACCACCAAGCCAGAGATTTACACCACCAAGCCAGAGGTGTACACCACCAAGCCAGAGGTGTACACCACCAAGCCAGAAGTGTACACCACCAAGCCAGAGGTGTACACCACCAAGCCAGAGGTGTACACCACCAAGCCAGGAGTGTACACTACCAAGCCAGAAGTGTACACCACTAAGCCAGAAGTGTACACTACCACCCCAGAGAGTTTGACAACAAGTAAGTGACCTGTGTGTAAATGTTTTCCCCATGGCATGCAGACACATGAAATTAAATGTAGTTTTGATACAGAGACCAGACACTGGATCATGACTGTACTGTAAGGTGTATCATACTTGTAGATACTAAAGTACATTCATGTGTATAATTCTTCTTAGCTGAATGTACGAAGAAGGTCTACGGGTGTTCCTTCAAGTGTGATGAAGTGTGCCACTGTTACCGGACCAAGATCACCCAGTGTGCATATGGAGATCCTAAGGCCTGTGTACCGACATGTGGGGAGTGTCCACCCTGCCCTGCTGGGTATGTTAGGATGGACAGGGACAGGTGTATCAAGCCAGCAGAATGCGAGTGCCGAACGGAAGAAGGCGTCATTGTACCGGTATGTTTGAAACCTTCATTTTAGATTTTATTGATATTTTTCCATTTATTTTGGCCTTACATGTCTATTATGCTGTGCTGTCCTCTACCAGGTCAGTAGTACATTGGTGTAATGTTATGTTAATTAGGAAAATAGGTTTCCTAAGGATGAGAGATGAAACTGAATACCAATATGATACCGAATATGTACATGTTTGTATCAGAGTATCATTAATTCCACTTTGATACAACCACTTAAATGGTCTAAAATATTGTACTGTAGAATTCTAAACATGTACGTTGTCATATACATCTTTATTTTGAGAAGGAATATGACATTTTCAATTTCCTGTATTTTCTAGCCTGGGACTACAAAGAAGATTGATGAATGCACAATGTGCACTTGCTACAACAACAAGCTAACCTGCTCACACCTGTGCACAACCTCAACCATCACAACAACTCCACTTGTTGAGACAACAGGATCCATTACCACAACCAAGCCTGAGATCTATACCACCAAGCCAGAGACAACAACATACAAAACACCAAGGAAGGTTACGACACCCTCTTCTACAACAACTCCAGAGACCTACACCACCAGGCCAGAGACATACACCACCAGGCCAGAGACCTACACCACCAGGCCAGAGATATACACCACCAGGCCTGAGACATACACCACCAGGCCTGAGACATACACTACCAGGCCTGAGACCTACACCACTAAGCCTGAGACCTACACCACAAAGCCTGAGACCTACACCACAAAGCCTGAGACATACACCACAAAGCCTGAGACATACACCACAAAGCCTGAAACTTACACTACAGTGGTAACAACAACATACAAAACTCCAAGGAAGGTGACAACTCCTTCTTCTACAACAACTTCAGAGACCTACACTACAAAGCCAGAGACATACACCACCAGGCCTGAGACATACACCACCAAGCCTGAAACCTACACCACCAAGCCTGAGACCTACACCACCAAGCCTGAGACATACACCACAAAGCCTGAGACATACACCACAAAGCCTGAGACATACACCACCAGGCCTGAGACATACACCACAAAGCCTGAGACATATACAACTAAACCAGAAATATATACAACTAAGCCTGAGATTTCTACAACGGCACCAGAGGAACAAACAACTTTGCCAACTACCTACACAACTGTAACAAGTAAGTGTGGTTGAGCTACTGCTAGTTTTACCTTGTTATGATATATGAAATGAACATCTGTTTTGATTTGTATAATTAAGTATCAATAAGTCTAGCTGCCCTTTGACATACTGGCAGCTTTGCAAACAAAAATTGTGGCGTGGCATTCCTCATGGGCATTTAGATCTTCTTACAGAAGTTGTTATTGTGTGTAGACAGTTCCATATATGACAGGCCGTTATCAGGCAGGCCAATAACTGATCTGGTATGCAAAGTAGCCTCATAAAGAGAAGTACACTGCAAGACTTACTGTTAGAGTAGGTCTAGAAATAAGGATGTGTCCAATCAAAGTTTCAAATTCTGAAATCTAATGATGATAGTGACTTTTATCATTTCATCCTCATAATTAGTTAAACTGGAAGTGGAAATCACCACAAGGGATTATTTTCAAAAACCTCTGGCTTTTGTAAAGTTACTGTGCAGCAGTTTAATGCTCTGGTATGACAGAATTGGTTAGAATATTTGTCTAGTAGTACTAAGTTTATTTCATCATCCAGGCATATGTTCATCTTCTGATTGCATTGAACAACAATGATAATTATTCAGTTAACGAACATAATGCATTTGTTCCTGTTGTTGAACATTCTGCCATCCAAAGATCATTCTTCTCACTCAAGATTTTTTGTTATTGATTGTCTGTATATGACATCACAGTGAACTTTGCCACCATTTAAGTCCGGCTCAGTGCTGATTTTCCATAAATTGTCCATAAATTGTAATATCTTGTGATTACAAGTAGTCCTGCTTCTCAAAAGTGTATTTTTTTGCAACTGTGATACAGTGGACTATCCCAATGACCTGTTTGACATTGAGGGCGCCATAGTTTGATTTTTGTCGGCGTCGAAATACAAATCAAAACTTGCAGATTTTACCGGGATTTCCTGACAATTATTATAAAAATCAAGGTTAATACACCCTTGAAAATGATGAGGACATTTTCGGCAATATGTTGGTTGCCAAAAAAACGGGTTTTCAGCGAGTTACCAATAAGAATTGATGTTGCTTTGCCAAAAAAATAGTGATACTGGGAAATACGGACAGGAAAACCTAAACTTTCAATATTCAAGGGGTCCCTGATAGCAAAGTCCAAAGTTTGAAGAAAAATGATAACTGTAGCATCCTAAATATCGCCATGATAATTCAAAAATTATCTTGTTTTTGGCTGTAAGTTGGCTGTTCTGCAGTCATGTCTTTAGGTGAAATGACTTGAACATAGCAAATCAATCATTTAAAATATTCTACAGCTGAATGTCAGAAGAAGGTGTATGGCTGCTCCTTCAAGTGTGAGGAGACGTGCCACTGCTACAGGTACAAGATCACCCAGTGCCAGCGCGACGACCCTAAAGCCTGTGTGCCCACATGTGGGGAATGTCCACAATGTCCTAAAGGCTACATCAGGAAGGACCTCTACCACTGTGTGAAACCTACAAAGTGTGACTGTATCACTGAAGATGGTGTCATCATTCCAGTAAGTTCTATTTGATATGATCCTGAGAGATTAATTTTTTTAAATTTTAAATTCCATCTTTCCGACATTGTTATGTACATGTACTATGCAATTTGAAAGTGTAGAGAAGGATATCAAGGACAAATGTTTTGCATTGTGTTTCAGGCAGGGACATCTGTTAAGGTCGGCAACTGCAAGGTCTGTACATGCTACAACAACAAGCTGTCATGTTCAAATCTCTGTTCCACTGAACCAGAGCAAACAACTGAAGTGTACACAACCACCAAGCCTGAGACCTACACTACCAAGCCTGAGACCTACACCACCAAGCCTGAGACATACACCACCAAGCCTGAGACATACACCACCAAGCCTGAGACATACACCACCAAGCCTGAGACATACACCACCAGGCCTGAGACCTACACCACCAAGCCTGAGACATACACCACCAAGCCTGAGACATACACCACCAAGCCTGAGACCTACACCACCAGGCCTGAGACCTACACCACAGAGCCAGAGACATACACCACAAAGCCAGAGACATACACCACAAAGCCTGAAACCTACACCACAGTTGTTACAACCACATACAAAACACCAAGGAAGGTTACTACTCCTTCCTCTACAACACGCCCTGAGCAGGTCACCACTAGGCCCGAGACATACACCACCAGGCCTGAGACATACACCACCAGGCCTGAGACATACACCACCAAGCCTGAGACATACACTACCAAACCAGAGACATACACCACTAAGCCTGAGACATACACTACCAAGCCTGAGACATACACCACCAGGCCTGAGACATACACTACCAAGCCTGAGACATACACTACCAAACCAGAGACATACACCACCAAGCCTGAGACCTACACTACCAAGCCTGAAACATACACCACCAGACCTGAGACCTCTACAACTGTGCCTGAGAACACAACTCCCTGGTACACCACTGAAATTACGAGTAAGTTTTTTTTATATTCTATTTTATAGAATCGGCAAAGAAAGGGTGATGATGACATCACAGTCATTTACCAGAATTATTATTGTTCAATATAGATCAATGTTTCTTATTCAGGTTATTAGCTTCAATTTAACCAAGACCATGAAATTTGAAGCTTTTTGTGTAATGTTAGCAGAGACTGTCATAAAAACATATCAAGCCTAGTTTAGTCTGCTCCATCCATCCAAACCTAGTTTAGCCCTGTCTCTGGTGCTGAATGCCATCCACATGGCCCTGTCCCTTGTGCAAAATACTGTCCAAATGGCCCTGTCCTTGGTGCTGAATATTGTCCATATGACCCTGTCTCAAGTGCTGTATACTGTCCACATGGCCCTGTCCTTGTGCTAAAAACTGTCCACATGGCCCTGTCCCTGGTGCTGAATACTGTCCACATGGCCCTGTCTCTTGTGCTAAAAACTGTCCATATGGCCCTGTCCCTGGTGCTGAATATTGTCCACATGGCCCTGTCTCTTGTGCTAAAAACTGTCCATATGGCCTTGTCCCTGGTGTTGAGCACTGTCCACATGGCCCTGTCCTTGGTGCTGAATATTGTTCATATGACCCTGTCTCAAGTGCTGTATACTGTCCATATGGCCCTGTCCTTGTGCTAAATACTGTCCATATGGCCCTGTCCCTGGTGCTGAATATTGTACACATGGCCCTGTCCCTGGTGCTGAATACTGTCCACATGGCCCTGTCTCTTGTGCTAAAAACTGTCCATATGGCCCTGTCCCTGGTGTTGAGCACTGTCCACATGGCCCTGTCCTTGGTGCTGAATATTGTTCATATGACCCTGTCTCAAGTGCTGTATACTGTCCATATGGGCCTGTCCTTGTGCTAAATACTGTCCATATGGCCCTGTCCCTGGTGCTGAATATTGTACACATGGCCCTGTCCCTGGTGCTGTATACTGTCCATATGGTCCATAAAGACACTTAAATGCATGATGTGCTGTTCTAACAAGAATGTATCTGATGACATTTTCAGCCACCTGTAAAAAGAGGGTGTATGGCTGTGCCTTCCGATGTGAGGAGACCTGCCACTGCTACAGGTACAAGATTACACAGTGTATGTACGGAGACAGGAGTTCTTGTGTGCCAACATGTGGGCCATGCCCAGCTTGCCCACCAGGATATGTCCGCAAGGATCAGGACCACTGTGTGAAGCCTACAGAGTGTGGCTGCATCACTCCTGATGGACAGATAGTTCCCGTGAGTAGCATTTTGACAGTTTTTTAAACATATGATTCAATTTTTGTAACACAAGATGTGAACTGATATTAGATATTATAGTTTTTTTTTCTTTTTGTATGAAATTGACATTGAATCATTAGTGAGATATTTGTTGACATAGACAAGCTTTTATGTCATATAAGATTATAGAATTAGTAAATATTACTTTTTTTATTCCAGGCCAATACAGAAAAATATGTTGATAAGTGCACCATCTGCAAGTGCGAGAATAACAAAATGACTTGTGAGAATCTCTGCACAACAACAACAGAGGTAACAACGAAGGTTGTTAGTACCACTGTACCAGAGACCTACACCACCAGGCCAGAGAGCTACACCACTAAGCCTGGGACCTACACCACAAAGCCTGAGTCATTCACCACAAAGCCTGAAACATATACTACAGTGGGGACAACAACATATAAAACTCCAAGGAAGGTCACAACTCCCTCTTCTACAACAACATCAGAGACCTACACTACTGGGCCTGAGACCTACACCACCAGGCCTGAGACATACACCACCAGGCCTGAGACATACACCACTAGGCCTGAGACATACACAACAAAGCCGGAGACCTACACCACCAAGCCTGAGACCTACACCACCAAGCCTGAGACCTACACTACCAAGCCGGGGACCTACACCACCAGGCCTGAGACCTACACCACCAGGCCTGAGACCTACACCACCAGGCCTGAGACCTACACCACCAGGCCTGAGACATACACCACAAAGCCTGAATCTTACACAACAGTGGTGACAACAACATACAAAACTCCAAGGAAGGTGACAACTCCCTCTTCTACAACAACTCCAGAGGCCTACACTACAAAGCCTGAGACCTACACCACCAAGCCTGAGACCTACACCACCAAGCCTGAGACCTACACCACCAAGCCTGAGACATACACAACTAGGCCTGAAATGGAAACAACAATCCCGGAGTCCACAACTCTTCCATGGGTGACAACAGCTGTTACAAGTAAGCATACTCCAATGATATGTTTTCAAACACTTACAAGCAATATTACACTCTATTCAAGCTATAAGTATATTGGTTTATAGAATAGGTAACATTGAACAATGACATTGACATTGCAATGATTGTACATATGAACTTCTTATGTGCTGTATTCAGTTTTAACCTTTCCTACTTCTGAATGCAGCGGAGTGTAAGAAGAGGGTGTATGGCTGCTCTTTCCGTTGTGAGGAGACCTGCCACTGCTACAGGTACAAGATTACACAGTGTGTGTACGGTGACAGGAGTTCCTGTGTACCCACCTGTGGTGAGTGCCCTGCATGTCCCAAGGGATACATCAGGAAGGATCGTGACCACTGTGTCAAACCAACCCAGTGTGACTGCATCACTGCAGATGGGGTTATTGTACCAGTATGTATTTGAATGTTTGAATTACAATAATATTAAGACTAGTAATTTAGATGATAGACATAATAGAGATATAGAGAGAAATCTGTGATATCATACCATGTTATTCAAGAATTATTCATCTTAGGATAGATGAGGATAAACTACTGTTTAGATCACTACCTGTCACATGTCTTCCTTAAAATGTTGATGTTTCAAAATTCAAGTGCAATTATCTATACCAGCAATTACAGATACTGCAATAATGTGCTTGTCCACAACCAAAGCATGATATCCAACTACATGTAAAAGAATTATAGATTTTTTTTTGTAAATGAGCAGTCAATAGTCTAGCTGACTTTAACAAATAAAATATCCTACTTTAAAATTTTCAGGCAGGAAAAGTAACCAAGGTTGGAGAATGCATGGTATGTAAGTGTGAGAACAACAACATGAAGTGTGAGAATATCTGTACAACCACAACCACAACCTCAAGGACAACAACACAGGTGCAGACAACACGCCCCGAGACTTATACAACAAAGCCTGAGACATACACCACAAAGCCTGAGACCTACACCACCAAGCCTGAGACATACACTACTAGGCCTGAAATCTACACCACCGAACCGGAAACTTATACCACAACTGTCCAGACAACCACTTACAAAACGCCAAGGAAGGTAACAACACCCTCTTCTACAACAACTCCAGAGACATACACCACAAAGCCAGAGGTTTACACCACCAAGCCAGAGGTGTACACCACCAAGCCAGAAGTGTATACCACCAAGCCAGAAGTATACACCACCAAGCCAGAAGTGTACACCACCAAGCCAGAAGTGTACACCACCAAGCCAGAAGTGTACACCACCAAGCCAGAAGTGTACACCACCAAGCCAGAAGTGTACACCACAAAGCCAGAAGTCTTCACAACAGAGAGGACTACTCCTGTAACATTCACAACTGCAGTCACTAGTAAGTAGAGTCATCATAGGGAACCTTCTGAGACACATGCCGTACAGTCATGATTTATTCACCAACTAGGCAGCAACCAGGGCATTGTAGCAAGCCAGAACCTTTTTTAAAGTTCTGCTAAGAGGGTAGTCTTAACACTATGTCATGTATTAGGCAAGCAGCAGCTGCTACAAAACAACTCAGAACCTTACCTCTGCTTGGAGAGTAGCTAGATGACGCCTGCCAGTGAAAGCTTCAATTACAAAGGCAAACACCAGCTGTGGATTGTACCACATCTTCAATATGTGGATGTCAATCTTTAATTCTCCAAAACCCCAAAAGATTATTATGGTGCCCATCATTGGAACCTCAATATCTACTGATATGCCAAAATGTGAACTATTCCTTCCAACAGATTTGACAGTACTCCTAGGGGTCACTGACCTCCATCTCAAGGTAATGAGCTGCAAACCTCTTACTTTCCATAGCTGCCATGTTTCCAACAGGACATTAGCAGACTCTCACATTTCACCCATGATACATTTTGTCAAGTTGAGAGGTTTGTCAAAATGTCTGCCAGCACAGCTTGATGACAAATGATTACAGGTAATGATGCAATGGATGACACATGTACCTCTTGATTGGGATATAAATGGAACCTCTTTTTTTCAGCTGAATGCGACAAGAAGGTCTATGGATGTTCCTTCAAATGCGAGGAGACCTGCCATTGCTACAGGTTCAAGATCACCCAGTGTGTGTTTGGTGATGAGTCATCCTGTGTTCCTACCTGCGGGGAATGCCCACCTTGTCCCAAGGGATACATCCGCATGGACAGGAACCGCTGTGTGAAGCCTACTGAGTGTCCATGTGTCACAGCTGATGGAACTATCATACCAGTATGTTACACTGTTACCTTCTTGGGCTTCAAACTAATAAAAAGAAGAGTGATTTGAAATAAATAAACAAAATCAATCTGAATATTCTGATATAGACTTCTGGCCAAGAGGGAATTCAGGTTTACAGTTTGGGCCACTGTATTGGATTTGGCATTCAATTAATCTTTCAGCTTGTAGAGACAGGAATTATACAAGAACATGATCTATTTGTAGGACAACATTGCAAATGTGCTTACTAAATGTAGCATCATAAGCTTTAGATTTACAGTGCCATATCAAAGCACTGTTTTGTTGTCTAACTCCTTACACCTCCTGTATTTTGTACCAAGTGTTTTTGGTGTTACTCATATAATGTTGCAACCATAGGTTACACTATACCTATACCCATTATATTTTGATGGTGCAAACAAATGTATGTCATTCATTCCTATTGAATCTTGCCATCAGCCTGGAACGGTAAAGAAGGTGGATGAATGTACCTCCTGTGAGTGCTACAACAACAAAATGACTTGCAAGAACATCTGCACAACTACTACCTCAACTGTCACTACACCAAACGTATATACCACCAAGCCTGAGACATACACCACCAAGCCTGAGACCTACACCACAAGGCCTGAGACCTACACCACCAGGCCTGAGACCTACACCACCAGGCCTGAGACCTACACCACCAGGTCAGAAGAGACCACAACTGGCTATAGAACAGGTCGTAAGGTCACAACACCAGGTCCAGAGGAAACAACACGACCAGAAACCTACACTACCAGGCCAGAATCATATACAACAAGGCCTGAGAGCTATACAACTAAGCCTACGGTACCTACAACTGCACCAGAATATCCAACAACTAAGCCTGTGTATACAAGTGAGTCTTGAAAGATATATATTTTTTAGATTCATGTAAGAGGAGAATTTTCTTCAATGGCAATGTTAGATGTAGAAAGTTATGATACATGAATAAGTGACTTAAATTGTATCTAAATATGGCATTGCATTGATGACAGTTGTGTACATATGCAATCTTGATTTTTAAGTCAGAAAAAAATTTAAGCAGACATTTTCTTTTCAATCCACTGACTTGTGTGCTTTATTGACAACCATCATTAGAATCATAAGGCAATATTTATCTACCAGCACTTACATGCAAACTGCCTGATAGTATTTGTCACTTGAAATATGTGTTTACAATGGTTACCCTTCTCTACTTTCAGCACAATGCAAGAAGAGGGTGTATGGCTGTGCCTTCAAATGTGACGAGACCTGTCACTGCTATAGGTACAAGATCACCCAGTGCCAGTACGGTGATAGAAGCACGTGTGTTCCAACTTGTGGCGAGTGCCCACAGTGTCCTCCAGGGTATCTTCGCAAGGACCAGTACCACTGCATCAAGCCAACAGAGTGTGACTGTATCACTGATGGAGGTGTTGTGGTCAAGGTAACAACATTTAGCTTAATGGTCTATAAGGTGCTCTATAAGGTGCTTGTTTAGGTCCCCTTGTCTTTGTCACCCAAATGCCAACAAATGTCACGCCACTTGATATATCACTTGGTGACCATATAGTATGTACCATTCTTTTTCAAGGGGTTAAGCATTGCAAAATCAATCATACATAGTTTACACGTACCTGTAATGTGATCATACACATACCTGTAATGTAATACAAAATGTATTATGTCACAATGTCATGTAATGTCATCAAATAATGGATACTACATCTACTACTGCATTGTATTTTGAGATGTTACTTCATTTTCCTCCTGGGCATACATTTTATTCGACATCAAATATCAACAGTGTGAACAAGGATCTTGATATTTCTTATGTCTGACAGCAACACTGACTTTCTTCACAGGCGGGAGAGACAAAGGAAATTGATGACTGCACAGTTTGCAGGTGCTACAATAACAAGCTTGTCTGTTCTAACTTCTGCTCAACATCAAGTGTAACAACCACAAAAATGGTTGAGACAACTGGATACAAACCAACAAAGGTAACAACTACCTCAGAGACATACACCACCAGGCCTGAGACAGAAACAACAACGTACCGAACACCAAGAAAGATCACAACTCCCTCTTCTACCATCACAACTACCTCTGAAACATACACCACCAAGCCTGAAACCTATACCACCAGGCCTGAGACCTACACTACTGGGCCTGAGACTTTTACCACCAGGCCTGAGACATACACCACCAGGCCTGAGACCTACACCACCAGGCCTGAGACATACACCACAAAGCCTGAGACATACACCACAAAGCCTGAGACATACACTACCAGGCCTGAGACATACACCACCAAGCCTGAGACATACACCACCAAGCCTGAGACATACACCACCAAGCCTGAGACATACACCACCAGACCTGAGACATACACCACCAGGCCTGAGACATACACCACAAAGCCTGAGACATACACTACCAGGCCTGAGACATACACTACCAAGCCTGAGACATACACCACCAAGCCTGAGACATACACCACAAAGCCTGAGACATACACCACCAGGCCTGAGACATACACAACTGTGGTTACAACAACTTACAAGACCCCAAGAAAGGTTACAACTCCAGGTACAACTACACGCCCAGAGATCTACACCACCAGGCCAGAGACCTACACCACCAAGCCTGAGACCTACACTACTAAGCCTGAGACATTTACAACAAGACAAGGTGTCACTACAACAATGCCTGAAACATACACTACTGTTACAAGTATGTTAAATTCCACTTCCTTGCCATGAAAATGTAGCTACAGTTAGAATAATAGTAGTTTGCAGGTGGTAGTACATTGTATAATTTGACTAGATGTTATTAAATCATAGTATATCAGTTTATATGCACCAGAGTCTGTCTATTTAAACAACCAGAGCTTGATTTGTGTGTATCATATTTCATTTCAGCTGAATGTGCAAAGAAGGTGTATGGTTGTTCCTTCCGTTGTGAGGAAACCTGCCACTGCTACAGGTACAAGATCACTCAGTGCCAGAGTGGTGACAGGAGTTCATGTGTGCCCACCTGTGGTGAGTGCCCCGCATGTCCCAAAGGCTACATCAGGAAGGACCTGTATCACTGTGTCAAGCCTACAGAGTGTGACTGTATCACAGATGGAAACATTGTTGTGCCGGTGAGTTGTCATTTTTAGTTATAAAACTAACCAATTTAGGTTAACACGATGTAATTGAATGGAAGATTAGCACTTTAGGTATAGATATGTCTTCTTATTTCTGTTAATGTCTTTATTTCCTTTTTCAGGCGGGCAAGACAGTTAAAGTTGGGCAGTGTCAGGTGTGCACATGTTACCAGAACACATTGACATGTAGCAACATGTGCACAACATCGTCGACAACAGAAGCAACGGCAACCACTGGGTACAAGACACCTCGTAAGGTCACAACACCAGTTACAACACCTGTTACAACACAGTCAACAGTGACAACAGAAGGTATACAACTATGTCACCTACATTGACAGAAAACTGGTGATTTTACTCTGGCCATAGTGCTCTGCAGCTTTCTTTATTGTTATTAAACAATTAATTATATGATGATAATAAATACATCTGGTGTATTATTTGCAGCCAGTAGGTACCCCAAAAATTATAACAAACATTTACGTTATGTGTATTATGATTGACCCATGACAAATGTATGTCTTAATGCAATAGTATAATTCAACATGTACAACACAGAAATTTAGAACATTTTTCCTTGCACTCCTAGTGATATTGATTTTTTTTTCATAGTACCTACCACACGATGCTATGAGGAACATGAGGTCTGCTCCTGGACCAGTTGGATGGATGCCTGCTACCCAACACCAGCTGTCAGTGGTGATGATGAGTCTTTCACTAGCCTCCGTCGCCATGGCTTTAAGATTGGTGGGGCAAACCAGAAGATCAGCAGGATCCAATGCCGCACTGTGGGAACACATATCGACTACTCAAAGACAGGCCAGAATGTGGTGGCTAACTGTGAGGTTGGCTGTGTCTGTACTCATGCCACTGGACCCAGCAAGTTCCAGATGATGATGAGAGGAATCAGCCCCTACTGTTACAACTATGAAGTTCGTCTGCTGTGCTGCAATGCTAATGTTGCCATATGCTCCAAAAGTAAATTCATTTTTTAAACTTAAGTTCATTTTTCTCCTCGTGTTTCTTTTATCTTTGTGTGGCGTTTTGCATCTTGTGTTTTTAACAATGTCCATCTAAGACAATATATTGTTTTCAGCAACTACTCCAAGTACAAGTACACCAGAGAGGACCTATCCTGAGACCACCAGGCCAGAGGTTACTGAGCCAGAGAGGACCTACCCAGAGACCACCAGGCCAGAGGCTACTGAGCCAGAGAAGACATACCCTGAGACCACCAGGCCTGAGGTTACTGAGCCAGAGAAGACCTACCCAGAGACCACCAGGCCAGAGGCTACTGAGCCAGAGAAGACATACCCTGAGACCACCAGGCCTGAGGTTACTGAGCCAGAGAAGACCTACCCAGAGACCACCAGGCCTGAGGTTACTGAGCCAGAGAAGACCTACCCAGAGACCACCAGGCCTGAGGTTACTGAGCCAGAGAAGACATACCCTGAGACCACCAAGCCTACAAGAAAGGTCACAACTCCTGGTACAGCTGGTACTACGCGTCCTGTGGTGACTGAGCCAGAGAAGACCTACCCTGAGACCACCAAGCCTGAGGTTACTGAGCCAGAGAAGACCTACCCTGAGACCACCAGGCCAGAGGTTACTGAGCCAGAGAAGACCTACCCTGAGACAACTAAGCCTGTGTGGACCACAGTTCCAGAAACAACCAAGCCTTGGTATACTACAGAACTCACAAGTAAGTAATATTTATCTGCTGTTTCAGTAATATTAGCCAGAGAAGACCGACCCTGAGACCACCAGACCTGAGGTTACTGAGCCAGAGAAGACCTACCCTGAAACCACGACCTCAGAATGGACCTCAACTATTCAAGAGACAACAACGAAGTCTCGGTTTACCACAGAAGTAACCAGTGAGTATCCAACATTACCTGTACATGGGTCTTAAATCACCAGTGGCACAGTTTCTAGCTACATATCATCAAATAGGACAAGCAACTTTTAGTAGTACAATTTAGTAAAATGTTTTTAAAAAGTAAACTAATAATTGAGAAAGCTTGTTTGGAATGTTTCAAGGCCTCAGTGAGTGCAGAATGTTAGTCGAAGTAAATATGCAATAACTATTGTGACAAGCTGCAATGGTTTTCTCTCAAATCCAGCTGAGTGTGCCAAGAAGGTGTATGGATGCTCCTTCAAATGCGAGGAGACCTGCCACTGCTACAGGTTCAAGATCACCCAGTGTGTGTTTGGTGATGCTTCTTCATGCGTCCCTACATGTGGCGAGTGTCCACCTTGTCCCAAGGGCTATGTTCGTGTGGACAGGAATCGCTGTGTGAAGCCAACAGACTGTCCTTGTGTTACAGCAGATGGCATCATCATTCCGGTAGGAGGAATAATTTTTTTTTAGTGTTCTGTATTGTGTCTATTTCAATATTGAAATAAGCATGAGTGTGACAAGTTTGAGTTGCTTGACGTCAATAGTCTGAGATCCCTAACAGGCATAGATTAATGTATTCAAACATTGTGCAACTGTTACAGCTTTACCTGTGGCTTTATGTAAACCATGTATTGTGATGTAAATCAAATGATTATTGTCAATGTTTGCAAATTTTTGCCTGTCATTAGAAAAACTAGCCCAAATCTATGTACTCATGGATGTCATCCAAAAATTTAATTTTTTGCAGAAAAAAACATATTGATTCATGAACATATAATCACATAGAGATTTAATGATCACCCCACAGCCAGGAACAACAAAGAAGATTGGTGAGTGCAGAGTATGTGAGTGCTACAACAATGTCCTCAGTTGCCGCGACATGTGCACAAAGCCTGAGATCACCACAACTGTGGCAACACCAGAGACCACTTCTGCTGGTACAACAACAGTACAGACTACTACATACAGGACACCAAGAAAGGTCACAACTCCAGGGACCACAACAGAGACCTACACTACTAGGCCTGAGACATGGACCACAACATCAGAGACATACACCACCAGGCCTGAGACATACACCACCAAGCCTGAGACATACACCACCAAGCCTGAGACCTACACCACTAGGCCTGAGACCTACACCACCAGGCCTGAGACCTACACCACTAAGCCTGAGACCTACACTACCAAGCCTGAGACATACACTACCAAGCCTGAGACCTATACCACCAGGCCTGAGACTGAAACAACTGCTCCAGAATATACTACATCGGAGCCAATAGTCACAAGTTGGTTTCTTTCTTTCTATATTCTCTTGTCAGTCATTCATTCTGCTTCTAAATCTAAATTAGTCTAATGACACTTTTATCAATTGTAAACAAATTTTGATTTTGTACCATTGGCAACCACTTCCAAATATAGCAATCATGGTTTTAAATTTGCAGTATGTACATGTATGTGTATTGGTTGCCCAAGATATAATTTATACCAGTCTGCAAGACAGCTTGCAATGGCATACCCTGTGGTATCTGCATAGTTTTAGATGAAAGTTTAGAATATTGTTGCAAAATGCTAACTAAAATTATATGTAATTGCAGCTCAGTGTAAGAAGAGAGTGTATGGCTGTGCCTTCCGCTGTGAGGAGACCTGCCACTGCTACAGGAATAAGATCACCCAGTGTATCCGAGGTGATAGGAGCTCTTGTGTTCCAACATGTGGAGAGTGTCCACCATGTCCCAAGGGATACGTCCGCAAGGACCAGTACCACTGCATCAAGCCTACTGAGTGTGAATGTCTCCTGCCAGATGGTACTAGAGTACCGGTATGTAAATGTACATATTGTACCTATAGGTGTAAATCACAGATAAACAGTAAAAGATGAGAGTTATGGACTTTAAAAGCTGGCAGTTGAATGACTTACTACCACTGCAGCAGGAAGAAAGTAATTGCAGGGAAAAAGTAATATAAGAGATTGACTTAGAATTACAATTTAACTTAAAGTCACATTGTTGATTATTCGTACCCTGCCAACTTCTTGACGACAAAGGACGCAATAGACCCTCTGGTTTCTTTGTTTGTTTCTGTAAACCTTTATCAATTTATGAGAACCTCAATTTAGCGTTCAGGAGTTTTTATGAGTGAAGAAGTTACAAAACTGAAAACCTCTCTCTGTGTTTCAGCCTGGTACAGTTATCCAGCAAGATCGTTGCCATGTGTGTCAATGTTACAACAACAGGCTGACCTGTTCTAACACATGCACAACTAAGGCAACTGTAACAACAACCAAGGTGACATATACCACCAAGCCAGAGATGGAAACAACAACATACAAAACACCAAGGAAGGTGACAACTCCTTCTTCTAACACAACTCCAGAGACATATACAACCAGGCCAGAGAAGACCTACCCCGAGACAACTAGGCCAGAGAAGACCTACCCTGAGACCACCAGGCCAGAGAAGACCTACCCTGAGACCACCAGGCCAGAGAAGACCTACCCTGAGACCACCAAGCCAGAGAGGACCTACCCTGAGACCACCAGACCAGAGAAGACCTACCCTGAGACCACCAGGCCAGAGAGGACCTACCCTGAGACCACCAGGCCAGAGAAGACCTACCCTGAGACCACCAGGCCGGAGAGGACCTACCCTGAGACAACCAGGCCAGAGAAGACCTACCCTGAGACCACCAGGCCAGAGAGGACCTACCCTGAGACCACCAGGCCAGAGAGGACCTACCCTGAGACCACCAGGCCAGAGAGGACCTACCCTGAGACCACCAGGCCAGAGAGGACCTACCCTGAGACCACCAGGCCAGAGAGGACCTACCCTGAGACCACCAGGCCAGAGAGGACCTACCCTGAGACTACCAGGCCAGAGAGGACCTACCCTGAGACCACCAGGCCAGAGAAGACCTATCCGGAGACCACTAGGCCAGAGTCTTACACAACAACATACAAAACACCAAGGAAGGTTACAACACCGTCTTCTACAACAACTTCAGAGACATACACCACAAAGCCTGAGACATATACCACAAAGCCTGAGACCGAAACAACTGCACCAGAGTATACTACATCAGAGCCAATAGTCACAAGTAAGTCTGTATTTCAGGCCAGGGTCCATTAGAATGCACCAAAAAAATCTCACAGATTTTCCTTACATTTGTCTGCATGCACTGTCATTTTCAAAATGTGATATAACATTTACAGTCAACATCATATTTTTTTCTTTCTTTCAGCTCAGTGCAAGAAGAAGGTGTATGGCTGCTCCTTCAAGTGTGAGGAGACCTGCCATTGCTACAGGTACAAGATCACCCAGTGCCAGCGCAACGACCCTAAAGCCTGTGTGCCCACATGTGGAGAATGTCCACAATGTCCTAAAGGCTACATCAGGAAGGACCAGTACCACTGCATCAAGCCAAGAGAGTGTGACTGTATCACTGATGGAGGTGTTGTGGTCAAGGTAAAGACAGTACCTACGGCTTGTCAGGGACTACACAAAGTTTTGCATGGCCCAAAAGTCCTGTTATTTTGTACCTGTTTATTGTACCTATTGTCAAACCTTGATTGAGGAATTTCTGTAGTAAACAGATTATGATAGAACACAATTAAAGCACAAATACTAAATTAGATATTTTCAATTGCTGTCAGGCTAAATTGCATCCCTGGCACTAGTCTTATGCAAACTGCGAAATATTATTGTTAAGAATCAGCTTCTAGATTGGAATTTTATAGTAGATGAAGGTTGCAATCTTTTATTATTATCAGAAGGAAACCATCATGATGATAGAAGAATAACTTAAGTTCAATGTATCAAGTCAAGCACATCAAGAACAAATTCCCAGTAATTGTTTGACCCTTAAAGATCATCGAGTGTTTTTCACAAAGGTGCAAAAGTTTTTGCATTTTGGGTTTTATTGCAGACTAATTTGAAATATATCACATATTCTTCTTAACTCTTAAATCTGTTCATATGCCATCTTGCATTTTGCTTCATCCTATATTGAATATGAATGCATTTATGTTTTTTTATACAGGCAGGGGAGACGAAGAAAATTGATGACTGTACAATGTGCAGATGCTACAATAACAAGCTTGTCTGTTCCAACTTCTGCACAACATCAAGCGTAACAACAACATCTATTGCTGAAACAACTGGCTACCAGACAACAGAGGTAGTTACTACAGCTACAACTACCTCTGAAATATACACAACCAAGTCTGAGATATACACCACTAGGCCTGAGACTGATACAACAACGTACAAAACACCACGGAAGGTTACAACACCCTCTTCCACTACAACTCCTGAGACCTACACCACCAGACCTGAGACCTACACCACCAGGCCTGAGACATACACCACCAGACCAGAGACATACACAACCAAGCCTGAGACATACACCACCAGGCCTGAGACATACACTACCAGGCCTGAGACCTACACCACCAGGCCTGAGACATACACCACCAAGCCAGAGATCTACACCACCAAGCCTGAGACATACACCACCAAGCCGGAGACATACACCACCAAGCCTGAGACATACACAACTGTGGTTACAACAACTTACAAGACACCAAGAAAGGTTACAACTCCAGGCACAACTACACGTCCTGAGACCTACACCACCAAGCCTGAGACCTACACCACCAAGTCTGAGACCTACACCACCAAGCCTGAGACATACACTACCAAGCCAGAGACATTTACAACAAGACCAGGTGTCACTACAACAATGCCTGAAACCTACACTACAGTTACAAGTATGTCAATGTCCTCTTTCCTACCATAAAAATGCATAAAGTGTATAAATCCTAACATCATTTAATTTTCTCTGAAATGCAGGTTGAATTTGTTGCAATCATATGGATAACAGGAGGCTGCAAAAGCACGTTAGATGTGTTATTTGTACAGATCATTCTTGAAATTACTAAAATGGCAGAGTACATGACATGTCTATGTATCAATATGTCTATTTCAGCTGAATGTGCAAAGAAGGTGTATGGTTGTTCCTTCCGTTGTGAGGAAACCTGCCACTGCTACAGGTACAAGATCACTCAGTGCCAGCGTGGTGACAGGAGTTCATGTGTGCCCACCTGTGGTGAGTGCCCCGCATGTCCCAAAGGCTACATCAGGAAGGACCTGTATCACTGTGTCAAGCCTACAGAGTGTGACTGTATCACAGATGGAAACATTGTTGTTCCGGTGAGTTGTCATTGTGATGTGTGATTAAACTAAACTCTTGATTTATTGAGAAATATTCCCAAGGTATGAAAATGTCCCTCATCTCCTTTTTACATGTACATTTCAATTTCAGGCTGGCAAGACAGTTAAAGTTGGGCAGTGTCAGGTGTGCACATGTTACCAAAACACATTGACATGTAGCAACATGTGTACAACATCAGCAACAACAGAGGCAACAGCAACAACAACAACTCGGGCAATCACCACTGGGTACAAGACACCCAGAAAGGTTACAACACCAGTTCCAACACCAACTACAACCCAGTCAACAGTGACAACAGGAGGTATTTAAAGTATTATAATTCATGTTATCATTCTATGGAAACGGAATAATGACCATTAGTGCATTTCAATAAGATCAGCTTCACAATGATAGTCTCCTGCAAAGGCGGCCGCAGGAAATTTTGCTCCCCGCAACATGTTTTCCCCATGTCATGCGCCCAAGGTGGGACCGTCACAAGGGAAGACCGGCAACATTTTGAAATTGGGACTTTCTGAAGCACCATTTCCTACATTTTCAGGGGAATAGCTAGTTTTGAAAAAATTTCCATCATTAAAAAAATACACAAGGTTTTAGCTTGATTTTTTGAAGGGCAACGCCCTGATACTATTACAATTTAATATAACTCATGTATGACCATATTGAAAATTTCAACTTTTATGATTTGCTGTGTGACACACTGCTGTCATGCACATATGTACATAATTGTAGATCAACCCTCCTGATCTCTGGGACAATCCTAATTGTGTTGAGGGGGAGACTTTTGTGCATGATATTTACCTGTTTGTAAGAATGTCATTATCGTAATGTGAGAGCTACTGAAAAGCATATTGTACACTTAAGTGATGTCAGCACAACTCTGACAGATTTAATAACTTTCTTGACTTCCTTTTTTAAGTACCCACCACACGATGCTATGAGGAACATGAGGTCTGCTCCTGGACCAGCTGGATGGATGCCTGCTACCCAACACCAGCTGTCAGTGGTGACGATGAGTCTTTCACTAGCCTCCGTCGCCATGGCTTTAAGATTGGTGGGGCAAACCAGAAGATCAGCAGAATCCAATGCCGCACTGTGGGAACACATATTGACTACTCAAAGACAGGCCAGAATGTGGTGGCTAACTGTGAGGTTGGCTGTGTCTGTACTCATGCCACTGGTCCCAGCAAATTCCAGATGATGATGAGAGGAATCAGCCCCTACTGTTACAACTATGAAGTTCGTCTGCTGTGCTGCAATGCTAATGTTGCCATTTGCTCCAAGAGTAAGATTAAATGTTCAACTTTCATGCTTGAAAGATATGGCCTTTCACTGTTTCCTTTTACCTAGTTACATTTGTATGATTGAAATTTTGGATCTTATTCTATAATAATTTTTTTTCTTCATCAGCAACTACTCCAAGTACAAGTACGACAGAGAAGACCTACCCAGAGACCACCAGACCAGAGGTGACTGAGCCAGAAAGGACCTACCCTGAGACCACCAGGCCTGAGGTTACTGAACCAGAGAAGACCTACCCTGAGACCACCAGGCCAGAGGTTACTGAACCAGAGAAGACCTACCCTGAGACCACCAGGCCAGAGGTTACTGAACCAGAGAAGACCTACCCTGAGACCACCAGACCAGAAGTGACTGAGCCAGAGAAGACCTACAGAGAGACAACCAAACCAACAAGAAAGGTCACAACTCCAAGGACAGCTGAGACTACAGAAGAGACTACACATCCAGAGGTTACTGAGCCAGAGAAGACCTACCCTGAGACCACCAAGCCTGAGGTTACTGAGCCAGAGAAGACCTACCCTGAGACCACCAAGCCTGAGGTTACTGAGCCAGAGAAGACCTACCCTGAGACCACCAAGCCTGAGGTTACTGAGCCAGAGAAGACCTACCCTGAGACAACTAAACCTGTGTGGACCACAGTTCCAGAAACAACCAAGCCCTGGTATACAACTGAACTTACCAGTGAGTGACATTTATTTCTTACTTGTTCTATTTTTGCAACATTTAAGCAAGATACAAAGCTTTTTGCAGAAATTATTAATCACAATTCAGCTTTGCCATCATCTATAAAGCAGTCACTGAGATTGGTTTCAGTCTTGTAAATACTTCCTTCAGAGCTTTCTAATGATGTTTAACAAAAATAGTTGAGCATAATTGACTGGTAGTTTTAAAATCAAATGGACAGTAAAATGTTTCTTTGGGCATGTCATAGATTTACAATGTTATGATTTATATTGAGATAGCGTTTACAGGTCTTAATTGAACTATGATACCCCACAGCTGCGTGTGACAAGAAGGTCTATGGCTGCTCATTCAAATGTGAGGAAACCTGTCACTGCTACAGGTATGTACTTCATATTTGATATCCTCATTCACAGCATATTTTTTTTATGTAAAAGAAAGAAATTATTTGTTTTTGCTTGCAATCATGATAATATTCCTAAAATTATGTAGCATCATACTTTAAAGAAAGTAACTTTTAAGAAAGTAGTTAAGTAAACGAATAACATATTAATTTCCAACATGAATACTAAGTTCATAATTCTATATTTCAGGTTTAAGATCACACAGTGTATGTACGGCGACAGAAGTACCTGTGTGCCTACATGTGGTGAATGTCCACCATGTCCCAAGGGATACATCCGTAAGGACCGTGACCACTGTGTCAAACCAACCGAATGCCCATGTGTTACAGCAGATGGAACTGTCATTCCGGTATATTCTGCTACTTTTCTACACATAATATAGTATTACTAAGAAATTATTGTAACTAGTAACAAAGCACTAAGAAAAAATATTGCCATGTTTCAAGAAATTGTGCAAACATCATCAGTGAGATTAGGATAGCTATGTATAAGTAGCCACATGTAAACTAAATATAATATATTACAAATGCTATGAAAAAAAGCCGAAAGACTATACAAAAAATGATGCTCAACTAACAGTTTTTCTAGGTTTTGCTTCATTTTTTTGCATAAATTAAATTTTAGAATCTTACTTCTAGTATCAGTGTTACTGTAATGTACATGCCATTAAGACATTGCTTTTTTATTTCTGTCTCACTAGCCTGGTGAAAAGAAGCAGATTGATGAATGCCATATCTGCGACTGTTACAACAACCAACTGAGATGTGAGAACTTCTGCACTACCACAACTCCAGTTGTTGTAAGTACAACCACTGTAGTTGTTACTACCAAGCCTGAGGTCACAACTGTAACCACTGGGTCTACAGCTGAGACTACTAGGCCTGAGAAGACCTATCCTGAGACCACCAGGCCAGAGACTGATTCATCAACCTACAATACACCAAGAAAGGTGACAACTCCCTCTTCAACAACAACGTCAGAGACATACACTACTAGTCCAGCACAGACTACCAGGCCAGAGAAGACTTACCCTGAGACGACCAGGCCAGAGAGGACCTACCCTGAGACCACCAGGCCTGAGGTTACTGAGCCAGAGAAGACCTATCCTGAGACCACCAGGCCTGAGGTTACTGAGCCAGAGAAGACCTACCCTGAGACCACCAGGCCTGAGGTCACTGAGCCAGAGAAGACCTATCCTGAGACCACTAAGCCTGAGGTTACTGAGCCAGAGAGGACCTACCCTGAGACCACCAGGCCTGAGGTTACTGAGCCAGAGAAGACCTACCCTGAGACCACCAGGCCTGAGGTTACTGAGCCAGAGAAGACCTATCCTGAGACTACCAGGCCTGAGGTTACTGAGCCAGAGAAGACCTACCCTGAGACCACCAGGCCTGAGGTTACTGAGCCAGAGAAGACCTACCCTGAGACCACTAAGCCTGAGGTTACTGAGCCAGAGAGGACCTACCCTGAGACCACCAGGCCTGAGGTTACTGAGCCAGAGAAGACCTACCCTGAGACCACACGTCCAGAGGTTACTGAGCCAGAGAAGACCTACCCTGGAACCACCAAGCCTACAAGAAAGGTCACAACTCCAGGTACAACAACTTCTCTTGAGACTACACGTCCTGAGGTTACTGAGCCAGAGAAGACCTACCCTGAGACCACCAGGCCTGAGGTTACCGAGCCAGAGAAGACCTACCCTGAGACCACCAGGCCAGAGGTGACTGAGCCAGAGAAGACCTACCCTGAGACCACCAGGCCAGAGAAGACCTACCCTGAGACTACCAAGCCTGAGGTTACTGTGCCAGAAACCACAACTTCTACTATTCCAGAGACAACAAGCTCTTGGTTTACAACTGAAGTGACCAGTGCGTATTAAGCTTGAGTGTATATTTGTGCAGCAACCTTTTTGAACGAAATGTAGATTATTAGCTTCATTGATTTCGCTTGAGATTTTGTATTTGTATTTAATTGTCTATACCTAATGCAAATGACTTTTTTCTTAACGAGTCACCTGACAAGATACAGTCACACCCAACATGCTAATTTCTATTCTATGTTTAATCTACTCAATCTAGCTGAGTGTGCCAAGAAGGTGTATGGCTGCTCCTTCAAATGCAAGGAGACCTGCCACTGCTACAGGTTCAAGATCACCCAGTGTGTGTTTGGTGATGCTTCTTCATGCGTCCCTACATGTGGCGAGTGTCCACCTTGTCCCAAGGGCTACATTCGCATGGATAGGAATCGCTGTGTGAAGCCGACAGAATGTCCCTGTGTAACAGCAGATGGCATCATTATTCCGGTAGGACAAATTACTTTTGTGATATATCATTATCACTTTGAACTGTTTAGTACTCACAGTAAAAAAAAGTCACTCACCCACTGCTTGCTTTCTAAAAATGATTTATTGATGGCTAAAATGCACAATTATGTTTAAAGGCTAACTCAACGTATAAATTATGTGAACCGGTCACCATAATGATCAACTATTGATGACTACCCCCACAGCCTGGAACAACTAAGAAGATTGATGAGTGCAGAGTATGTGAGTGCTACAACAATGCTCTTACTTGCCGCGACATGTGCACAAAGCCTGAGATCACCACAACTGTGGCAACACCAGAGACCACTTCTGCTGGTACAACAACAGTACAGACTACTACATACAGGACACCAAGAAAGGTCACAACTCCAGGAACCACAACAGAGATATACACCACCAGGCCTGAGACATGGACCACCAAGCCTGAGACCTACACCACCATGCCTGAGACATACACCACCAGGCCTGAGACCTACACCACCAGGCCTGAGACCTACACCACCAGGCCTGAGACCTACACCACCAGGCCTGAGACATACACCACCAGGCCTGAGACCTACACAACCAGGCCTGAGACCTACACAACCAGGCCTGAGACCTACACCACCAGGCCTGAGACCTATACCACCAGGCCTGAGACATATACTACAAGGCCTGAGACCTACACCACCAGGCCCGAGACATATACTACAAGGCCTGAGACATACACAACTAGGCCTGAGACATACACCACCAAGCCTGAGACATACACCACCAAGCCAGAGACATACACCACCAGGCCTGAGACATACACCACCAGGCCTGAGACATACACCACCAAGCCTGAGACATACACCACCAAGCCAGAGACATACACCACCAAGCCAGAGACATACACCACCAGGCCTGAGACATACACCACCAAGCCTGAGATCTACACCACAAAGCCTGAGATCTACACCACAAAGCCTGAGACTTACACCACAACATACAAAACACCAAGGAAGGTAACAACTCCTGGTACAACTACACACACAGAGACCTACACCACAAAGCCTGAGGTTTATACAACCAAGCCTGAGACATACACCACATCAGAGGAGTACACCACTAAGCCTGAGATTTACACCACAACACCAGAGGTCTACACAACCAACCCAGAGACAACTCCTGAGATTATGAGAACCACCACACCAAAGATCATCTACACATCTTCAAAGACAACACCAGCTGTTACAAGTAAGTCCTGATGAGATCAAATTGAATACACTAAACTCTGAAAATGTATGAGTAGTATAGATGCCCTTAAATTGCTGTTTATTAATTTTCTATTTTTACTTGGCTTTTGTACACATTAGTTGCCTTATACTATAGTAGGCTAGAGATACCTAGTCCAGATAGACCATTTTTGGTCAGAAATATAACTGATCTCATCTATGGTTCTTTCTTCATAGCTGAGTGCCCAGACGACATGTACGACCCTTGTGCCTTCAGCTGTTACGACATGTGCCACAGCATGCGCCAGTCTGTGACTGAGTGTAAGTATGGCCACGACGAGACTTGTGTTCCTCAGTGTGGATACCACAGAAAATGTCCCAAGGGCTACTGTCTCATCTCCTCCAATGAATGTGTCCGAGAAGTGGACTGTGATTGCCGTCTGGAGAATGGAACAGTTGTCCAGGTAGGAAAATTTGTTAAAACTGGATGTAATCATCCAAGCATAATACGATATGTATGTAATGTGTTAGTAGGCAACTGGTAGCTATTATGATAGGAAACTATGATTTTCTGAATAAACGTCTCATTTTTAATGGTTTGTTTTACCAAAACAGATTTTTGTACAGTAACTTAGCTTTGTTTTGGAAAAAGGATGATTTGCCCCAGTTCCATGGGAATCTATTAGTATGTAATTCAACCTCCCTGTAATTTCAAAACTTGTTGAATGTCACCTTTCTAGCCCAACACAAAATGGATGGAGGGCAAGTGTATGCAGTGCTCTTGTGAATCAAACAAAATGGTATGCAGAGACATCTGTCAAGTGACCACCACACCTGCAACTGAACCAACCACCACTACTGTTACAACAACCACACTGGCTACCACCACCACCACCAGAACTACACGGCCACCTCATGAAGACAAGTGTGAGTACTGTAGATATAGGGGGAAGAATGACTCATCAAATGTTGTATCAGTGTGGTGCATTGTGTTTAACTTATGATTATGTCAAGGCCCACCATGTCATAAACACAATACATGTCTGTCACATTTGTAAATTGTGCAACAGGTTATCTTATATTCATATGCGTACACTACTGTAGATAACCCACATATCCATTCATAGTTAAGCAGATAATTATCTGTATCTGCTTGTTGCAATAATCAAGGGTTATATCATAACCCATTTGGGGTTGCATAACCATGTTAGTATTTATAACTATCATATTTGGCTTTCATGAAATATAATAAGCAGTGTTATTTATCAATTACAGAGGAATCTTGCGACAAACCTTTGAGTCTTTTCTTTCATAAATTGTTTACAGGTTTCTGTTATGGCTATGGCAAGTGTGGTCACTTTATTAGCTATGACAGCTGTCACTACAACTTTGATGGAAGGTGTACCTACGTCCTGACAAGGGATATGGGGAAACAGGTACATTTTTTTTGGTATTTAAGGTAGAGATGGTATTGATACAATGTAGGTGTTTCCCTTCTTGGTTATTGCAGCTTGTATGAAAATGATACAGTACCATGTAGCTACAACAGTTACATGTACATATGACAGATTTTTTAATGTCATGTTGTTGTTTTTGCTTTTGACAGGAGTTTGAAGTGATGACAGTCCTTGATGAATGTGGCTTCCCTGGAACCACATGTCCAGTGGCTCTGATCGTACGCTACAGGGACTGCGAGATCAAGATGGAGGCTGGTTACAAGGTATGGCCTAAAAATGTTTAATTAGAGTCTTTGTAACTGTATTTTGATTTCCTCTGTGCCCAAAGAATTTCATGAGTGAGAATTTCATGTGCAGTACCAAAATGGTTCAAGTGAACAGTAATGATATCATAAATTTTCTAATCATGACTTAAAGTTCAAATTTTTGTATGCATTAAGGGATGTATGGAGATTATATCAAAATGCTTCAACATACTAGCATTTTTATTTGTAATTAACTATTAACACAACTGTTTCAACTTGTCACTATCAGGTATTGTCAAATGGCAAATACCACGACGTCACCTCTACATGTCCATTTGTATACAACGGCATTGTGGTGGAGAGGGTTGGCTTCCAGCTGGTGGCCACAGTAAAGGCAGTTGGCCTGGAGGCTAAATATGACTGCGTCAACAAAGCCTTCAATGTTCTCATCTCCAACTTCTACATTGGCAAGACAGAGGGATTGTGCGGTGAGCAGCCATTCCTCTGGCATTAGATCTACCTTATATGATAGTCATCTACTGAAAAAACTGGTATTCTGACAATAATCTTGCAACTATGTTAGATTACAATTGATCTTCAATAATTCATGTAATGTATTTGCTAAGTTGTAGGCAAAGGGAACAAGTGTCATCCTGTTGTTTCTACAGGTATTTGTAATCAAGACAAGTCAGATGACTTCACCCTACGAGATGGAAGTGTCACAAAGAATGTTGTAACATTTGGACGGGACTGGCTGGTTGAGAGGAAGTCCATCGCCTGTAATGAAATCAAGCCTGTCACACCATGTCCTCCACGTGATGAGTCCATCTGCAACATCCTCTGGACTAATGTAAGCATGCTTTCATTAACAAGCCCCTGAAAGATTGCTACTAACATTGTACAAAAAAGGAGGTCTAAAATTTTTGGGAGGGAGTGAAATAATTTTCTAGATGTATCTAGTAGCATTATCAAATGTGGACGGTGTTGAAGGTAAGGCCTTATATCCAGCACTGAAACTGAAACATGATCTGTTTCCTGCTGAAGCTATGTAGGACTTTCTAACATTAGTAAAAACAGCTGTTTATTTTTCCCATCACCGTGATAACCCTTTGATTTTTTAAAAGTAGAGTAATGACAGACATCCTCATTTCTTGCAGGCATTTGCACCTTGCCACAACGTTGTTGATGTGATGAAGTACTACGATGCCTGTCTGTACGATGAGTGCTATGCTAACAACACCTGCAGTGTGCTGGCAGCTTATGCTGAAGAGTGCCGTAGCTGTGGAGTTGTCTTGTCTTGGAGGACCAAGAAGTTCTGTCGTGAGTATTGTAAAGTGAAATGACATGGAGGATTTTTAACATCGGGATTTTAGTCTATTTATTGTGCTGTGAAATGGGTTTTCCCTGCAAAACCATTTGCATTGAACAAAGGTCTGGGCTTTATAGAAAGAGATTGATACCACATCACACTTTTAACAGTAAATGTGACTTGTTCAGATTTGATCTGAATGATGATGGATGTATATTAATGACTTTTAGTCTGCAAACAAGTTCCAACTAGAAAGGCCGACATTTGCTTAAGAGCAAATACAGCATATTTCAGCCATACCCCTTCCCACGCAACATTGGACTGTTCCAAATCACCCCTGCGCAAAAATGGAACATCCTCTTAACAGTACATTATCCCCCAAAGTGGACTGGTATTGTGACTTGATTCCAGGTAAAGATAGAGCTTGCTTCTATTTTTCAGAAAATGACAATAATCACACCTTCCATTTAGAAAATTTTCATCATGACTGAAAATTGTTGAATGACTTCATGTAATGTCATTAACAATTTTCAGTACGATAACTAGGTGTAAGTTTTAAAAAAGTATAAGCTCCTTGTGATGTGGGTACATTTATTATTGCAGTGAACTTTTTTTATTCAAGTAGGGCATACGATTTAATAATTATCAAGCAGGTGCAGGTACTGTAGGAGCGTTTGTTTTCTTCAAGCTGTAAAACTGTTAAACTGTTTTACTTTGTATGCAATCAGCCATCGAGCCTATTCTTATTTTAGTTTAACAACTCAGTCCTGCCAGACCCGGAAGATACGATTGAACCTTGTTCGAGGATTTATTTTTGTCTGTCTGGTCAGTCTGTTCATACCCTGGCGCTGAGAGTGTTTTATTGGGCTGACACTCTGGCAGTTAAAAGTTACTTACAATTTAAATGTTCAAAGTTTATGTCAAACAACAACAGCACTAGGAACACATACATTTGCTCTGGAGAAAATACAGCAGTTTTCGCAAGTTCCAGTCCAGTGATAGAAATGTGGCCACTATAGACAGGTGGTCACTATAGAGAAAATGCTGATCTATTGACTAGGAGCCATACGTTACACATGATTTCAGTACACTGATCATTAATCATATAAACATTGCACAGGTAAGCCAATTGTTTAGATGTACAATTAAGTTCAAATAAAAAATTCTGAAGAGAAATATTGATGAGAAAATAATCATTCTCGCCACTGTCTAACTTATAATTACGTATCAAAACTAAACGCAGATTTTCTAACTAACGCACCTTTCGCCGACTTCATCAAAGGACCGCCGGCTATCAATCAAACACGGCTGTTGATTAGACTTAGAGTTTCAAACAGTCATGTGCTGTGTGCCAGTTGACAGCGAACTTCATGCTACGTGATGTTTTACATTGCTTGGACCTTCTTTCCTACAGCGGTGCTTCTACAAAATATTTAGACTGTAACACTGAGTCCCACGTGTTTTATAGAATAGAATTTGACGCAGAACAGCGTTTTTTGCTGGGTATTTTTCTTGAAACATGTCCGTGGGAATATCAGCGAGGCGGCGACGTAGGGATATCAGACCGTCAACAAAAGTCGCACGGCGGCTAACGACGCAGCGAAGATACTAGCGCTATAAATAAGCGCTTCAACTAAGGATGGCAACCCGTACAATATTTTTGTATACTGTTGAGCTAAGTAAAGTTTGTTGTTTATGAGGTTTTAGTTGTCTTTGAAGCTTTGACCCGAAATATTTTAAAGTCAAACTGCTGAAGAGAAGTAAGTGACTGCTACGATTATCGTAGATATGGCCCTAAAAAAACTGATAAAAGAAGCCTTCTCAATAGTCTAAAATGCAAGAGCTTCCGGGGGGGCTTCGCCCACCTGGGTCCCCCCCACAGTGGCCCTGCCCCTGGACCCCGCCAGGGACATTCGGCGGCCCCCGGACCCCTGTCCGACGCTTTAAAAAAATCCTGGCGAGAAGTCTGTACGGCCTGAGTCTTCAAGTTAACGTATTGTGTGGTCCCGCTTATGAATATTAATAAGCCTTCGCTTTCCTCTTCGCTGATTGGCTGAACCATTAATTGAATTAACTCTTCCTGCCGGCTAGACGCAGGTGCAGATGTCGGCTCTGTGGGGTGAACGTCCGAAAGGTCATGGCATGGAGAACGAAAGAAAACCAATTTCCCCTAAAAAAAGTGCTGTAATTAAGCCTTTTACAGTACTTTATGCCAAAAATTTTACTTGGATCATTTTACCAACTATCTTATGCTTATCTATACCAAATGTTACTCATACCAGGGTACAGGGGTGCAAACAATACCGTTATAAGACCGTCAACAACAGTCGCACGGAGCTAACAGCGCAGCGAAAATACCATCGCTAGCGTTTCAACTTCGGATAACAAGTTATAAGTACTGTTGAACTCAGTAACGTTAAAGTTTGTTTTTAGTTGCCTTTGACGGTTTGACCTGAAATAGCGTTACGCTAAACTCCTGAATAGAAGTTAAGTGACTGCTGCGATTATCATAGATATGCCCCAAGAACTGATACAATATATGATAAAGCCTTCTGAATAGTCTAAAATGCGAGAGCCTTAGGCAGGCTTCGCTCCCCCTGGCGGGAACACTGCTATATACGGGATCATGAGGCCCCGCTTATGAATATTAATTAGCCTTT